>NC_048581.1:83200801-83438301 GCF_013265735.2 Oncorhynchus mykiss
TTTCACTTGAGACCTTGACATGCAAATCCACAGTTGCATTATGTTCTCCTTTGTGTGTTCTGTACCTAATAGAGTATTGGGATTTTGTTTCTTGGACGGACCTTTGCTCTTGGACTTAATTTCTCATAGCTTATCCATAACACAATATCCAATCCCATAGCCCTCATAGACTTGGGTTCAGACCATGGAAAGGAAAAAGCTGTTCCTCCTCACCACTTTTCTCAATCTGTCTGTTTTAGAAAAAGCACAACACTTCAAAGTACCCACAAAGTACCTTTGAAGGATATTTCTCACAAACAGAACATGTACTCCAGACCAACCCATTTATGTAAAAAACACTAACGAAGATTTTATTAAGTAACCTTCATTACTTACACTTCAAATGGAAGATGTTTCACCATCCCAGTCCAAACGGCTTGGCATGCGGTACGGAAAATACATAAATGGCAACAGGGAGTCACTTGAAGCAAATCTATACTTTTGTCGTATGATTTCCCTCTTCCTTCTCTAATGCACTGCAGCTGAGGAGTGCATGGGGAAAGCAAGCATTCAGTGAGAGGCTCTTTAGGATGTGCTGTAGCTCCTCCATACACAAACAGACAGACGGCAGGAGGAGCTGTCTAATTGACACACTCCAGAATGTTGATGCTCCAACAGCCGATCAATAGGAAGGTATGAGAACGTCCTGAAGGAAGCAGTGAACAGATGGAGAGAGAGAGCATGGGTACACACGAAGGCGTTGGAGAGATTTAAACATGCTACTATGATTTTTTCATTCTGGATATGATCGATTTTAGAGCATGTAAGGCTGGTATAGGCTTGGTGAGCAGATGGAAATGTGGAGTGTGGTTCAGAGGTTGCTTATGGGTGTATGGTGTACAATTTGATAGTCTTGACAACAGCATATAATGGATGTTTGGTGAACAAGGTTACTGCTTGGCAACTGCTTGTATAAGACAACGACGACACATCCTTTAACACATCCTCAACATCTGGGTTTATTGTTGTCTCACAGTAGTTTCCGACCATTGTTATGGTTGGCCAATGACAGTGAAGCAAAATTCACTGTCTAGATTCAGCATTGTTCTACGTAGTTATTTCATCATGATTGATATACTGTATAAGCCAAACAACCACAAATTCTATGTAAATCAGCTTTCTTAAAATGCCCATTAGGTGTCCTGGCATGTTGGTGGTCCTAAACAGAGTAGACCCAGTTTGGGAAACCCTGCCTTAGACACTGATGTAAGGTCAGCTTTAGCATTTTCTTTTTACTGGTTAAGGTCATGCTTTGGTGAGGGTAAGCTGATCATAGATCTGTGCCTGAGGGCAACTTCTACCCAGAGCCAAGTAGCAAACAGTGCTTGGATGACAGCCTTTTCAGTAGAGCTTCTGTCCATTCCCAGTACATCCCTGTAGCACTTAATCACACACAGAGACACAGTGAGCTGAGGAGTGGATCCAGTGACAGTTATGATTTATGTAGAGCCTGGAAAATGTGTTAAACATCCGGAAGACATTATATTATGCATCAGCCTACTCTTGGTGGACGTTTGGTTTCCCATTCCTGGGAAACTCTTCGGAAACACTGACGCAATTTTCTCTGAAAATACTAATGTTGTGACTGCCACACCAGAGAGGAGTTCCAGTTATGTTTTGTATATGTAATATCTTGTTTTTTTTTCAAATGCATGCAAGGAAAGCATCAGCCAATGAAAATGACGGAAGAATTTGAAACAAGTATTCAGGGCCACAGACAGAGTAATGTGGTTGTTTGTAGGATAAGTATGCACTAAAAAGTGGAGATTGATGGGGCGTTGAAAGGAAATGGCTGAAAAAGAGAGCCCTCTCTAAATGTACCATTTACTCATAGAATGCTTTCCCCTGCAATGGAGGCATAGATTCATTTAACTGTGTCTGGTAGAAGAGAAATGGGTAGAACTGTAACCCAGATAGTGCTGTAGGATGGATGGATCACACTACATTAAGAGAGGGATGGAATAAAGGCAAGGAGAGAGGGGTGGAATAAAGGTATGTAGAGAGGGGTGGAATAAAGGCATGGAGAGAGGGGTGGAATAAAGGTATGTAGAGAGGGGTGGAATAAAGGCATGGAGAGAGGGGTGGAATAAAGGTATGTAGAGATGGATGGAATAAAGGTATGGCGAGAGGGGTGGAATAAAGGTATGGAGAGAGGGGTGGAATAAAGGTATGTAGAGGGGTGGAATAAAGGCATGGAGAGAGGGGTGGAATAAAGGTATGTAGAGATGGATGGAATAAAGGTATGGCGAGAGGGGTGGAATAAAGGTATGGAGAGAGGGGTGGAATAAAGGTATGTAGAGAGGGGTGGAATAAAGGTATGTAGAGAGTGGTGGAATAAATGCATGGAGAGAGGGATAGAATAAAGGCATGGAGAGAGTGGTTGAATAAAGGTATGTAGAGAGGGGTGGAATAAAGGTATGTGGAGAGTGGTGGAATAAAGGTATGGAGAGAGTGGTGGAATAAAGGTATGTAGAGAGGGGTGGATAAAGGCATGGAGAGAGGGGTGGAATAAAGGTATGTGGAGAGTGGTGGAATACAGGTATGTAGAGAGGGGTGGAATAAAGGCATGGAGATAGGGATGGAATAAAGGCATGGAGATAGGGGTGGAATAAAGGTATGTGGAGAGTGGTGGAATAAAGGCATGGAGAGAGGGATGGAAAAAAGGCATGGAGAGAGGGGTGGAATAAAGGTATGTGGAGAGTGGTGGAATAAAGGCATGGAGAGAGGGGTGGAATAAAGGTATGTGGAGAGGGGTGGAATAAAGGTATGTAGAGTGGGGTGGAATAAAGGTATGTGGAGAGGGGTGGAATAAAGGCATAGAGAGAGTGGTGGAATAAAGGCATGGATGGGATGGAATAAAGGCATGGACAGAGGGATGCCTGGTCATAACTATCCCACTTCCATCCTCCTTTATCACTGACTCCTCTTTTTTGGGTAAATTTTTTCTTGTGTAGTCTTTCCTATTACAAATAAGAAAACTAGTCTGCATTCTAAAAATACACATGCTTTTGCCATACTCTTCATAGACCTCTCTATATTAGGCTATGCATCACATACATATCTGAGGGCACAGATAGAACTGGATTTAAAATCTGCCTTTGACTACAAAGATTCCATATGCCATATCCATTTACAAAATGTCCGGAACCCCACGAGCAATTGGCAGTTAAGGCTGCTCTCTCAGCCGGTCCAGAGAGAGGATGGCATGGGGTGAGCCATCTCCTCTTGCCTGTTGACTCTGGGTGGTAGTGGGTGCTAATGATCCCTGATATACTCAACATAATGGGTCAAGAAGGAGCTTTGTCACACTTCATCACGTAAACCACAAATGCCTTTAGAAGGCCTACGGCCATATTACAGCCATATTACTGTAACGACTGATCTCCTCTTCGTCTGAAGAGGAGTAAGGATCGGACCAAGATGCAGCGTGGTAAGTGTCAATTATGTTTAATACGAAAAACAACACTAGAACAAAACAAAATAACGTGTTTCAACAAAAACCGAAACAGTACCGTGTGGCAACAAACACTCACACGGAAACAAACATCCACAAACCAACAGTGAAACCCAGGCTACCTAAGTATGATTCTCAATCAGAGACAACTAACGACACCTGCCTCTGATTGAGAGCCATACTAGGCCGAAACAGAAACCAAACATAGAAAAACAAACAGACTGCCTACCCCAACTCACGCCCTGACCATAATAAATAAAGACAAAACAAAGGAAATAAAGGTCAGAACGTAACAATTACGGCCATATTTCGGCCATATTACGGCCATATTTCGGCCATATTACAGCAATATTACAGACATGTTATAGCCATGTTGGAGCTAGTATAATGACTACACCATTATAAACTTTTTCAGACTTAAGAAGGATCAAAGAAGCCTTCGCTCTGTGGTATGTGACGGAAGCAGGCAGCTTCTTGGTCAATACTGAGCACTGCTTCCAGGTCCCCAGTGTCCGGTCTGGAGTGTGAAGTCATGAGCTCTGCTGGCCGGCTACTGCGTAGCAACCTAGCGGTTCCAAAAGCCCTGGTCTGCCCTAGAAGGCCTATGTAAACGATCAGAAGAACGGACAACAAAAATTATAATTTTATGCAGTTTTGAGGGTGTATCCTGAGATGAGATTGTCCAAAACAAGGCTAACAATAGCTGCACAATCCTTTTGATAAGCCACCTGTTGATGAACTGAGCTCAAATACTCTGTAGTCTCAAATACCCTAAAGCCTTGATCACATTTGCAGTTTGAAGTGACTCAAATCCTATTTTATTGGATTTTATTGAATCTGTTCTTTTTCCTGCAGTCTGAACAGCCAAAAAGCAAATTGGATTGGACATTTCAAGCCACCTTCATAGGTTTTAGCTGACACCTAAAAGTACTCACCTGGTCAGTCTATGACATGGAAAGAGCAGGTGTCCTTAATGTTTTGTATACTCAGTTTATTTGACGGTTAAGGTGGGAGTGTATGTTATGTTATGTGATGGGGGCAGCCCAGACTGTTAAGGTGGGAGTGTACGTTATGTGATGGGGGCTGCCCAGACTGTTAAGGTGGGAGTGTACGTTATGTGATGGGGGCTGCCCAGACTGTTAAGGTGGGAGTGTACGTTATGTGACGGGTTCTGTCCAGACTGTTAAGGTGTGAGTGTATGTTAAGTGACATTTTGAATGCTTAGCAGGACAGGAAAATTGTCAAATTCAAGCAATTATCAGGAGAACATTCCTGGTCGGAATGACCAGCTGCCTCTGATCTGGCAGACTCACTAAATACAGTGCCTTGCGAAAGTATTCGGCCCCCTTGAACTTTGCGACCTTTTGCCACATTTCAGGCTTCCAACATAAAGATATAAAACTGTATTTTTTTGTGAAGAATCAACAACAAGTGGGACACAATCATGAAGTGGAACGACATTTATTGGATATTCCAAACTTTTTTAACAAATCAAAAACTGAAAAATTGGGCGTGCAAAATTATTCAGCCCCCTTTAGTTAATACTTTGTAGCGCCACCTTTTGCTGCGATTACAGCTGTAAGTCGCTTGGGGTATGTCTCTATCAGTTTTGCACATCGAGAGACTGAAATTTTCCCCATTCCTCCTTGCAAAACAGCTCGAGCTCAGTGAGGTTGGATGGAGAGCATTTGTGAACAGCAGTTTTCAGTTCTTTCCACAGATTCTCGATTGGATTCAGGTCTGGACTTTGACTTGGCCATTCTAACACCTGATATGTTTATTTTTGAACCATTCCATTGTAGATTTTGCTTTATGTTTTGGATCATTGTCTTGTTGGAAGACAAATCTCCGGGTTTTCTTCCAGAATGGTCCTGTATTTGGCTCCATCCATCTTCCCATCTTCCCATCAATTTTAACCATCTTCCCTGTCCCTGCTGAAGAAAAGCAGGCCCAAACCATGATGCTGCCACCACCATGTTTGACAGTGGGGATGGTGTGTTCAGCTGTGTTGCTTTTACGCCAAACATAACGTTTTGCATTGTTGCCAAAAAGTTCAATTTTGGTTTCATCTGACCAGAGCATCTTCTTCCACATGTTTGGTGTGTCTCCCAGGTGGCTTGTGGCAAACTTTAACCGACACTTTTTATGGATATCTTTAAGAAATGGCTTTCTTCTTGCCACTCTTCCATAAAGGCCAGATTTGTGCAATATACGACTGATTGTTGTCCTATGGACAGAGTCTCCCACCTCAGCTGTAGATCTCTGCAGTTCATCCAGAGTGATCATGGGCCTCTTGGCTGCATCTCTGATCAGTCTTCTCCTTGTATGAGCTGAAAGTTTAGAGGGACGGCCAGGTCTTGGTAGATTTGCAGTGGTCTGATACTCCTTCCATTTCAATATTATCGCTTGCACAGTGCTCCTTGGGATGTTTAAAGCTTGGGAAATCTTTTTGTATCCAAATCCGGCTTTAAACTTCTTCACAACAGTATCTCGGACCTGCCTGGTGTGTTCCTTGTTCTTCATGATGCTCTCTGCGATTTTAACGGACCTCTGAGACTATCACAGTGCAGGTGCATTTATACGGAGACTTGATTACACACAGGTGGATTGTATTTATCATCATTAGTCATTTAGGTCAACATTGGATCATTCAGAGATCCTCACTGAACTTCTGGAGAGAGTTTGCTGCACTGAAAGTAAAGGGGCTGAATAATTTTGCACGCCCAATTTTTCAGTTTTTGATTTGTTAAAAAAGTTTGAAATATCCAATAAATGTCGTTCCACTTCATGATTGTGTCCCACTTGTTGTTGATTCTTCACAAAAAAATACAGTTTTATATCTTTATGTTTGAAGCCTGAAATGTGGCAAAAGGTCGCAAAGTTCAAGGGGGCCGAATACTGGCATGATGACTCCTTGCTGTCCCCAGTCCTTGCTGTCCCATCGACTGTCCCGTCGATGTGGATAGGGGGGGGGGGGGGGGTGCTCCCTCTGCTGTTTCCTGAAGTCCACGATCATCTCCTTTGTTTTGTTGACTTTGAGTGTGAGGTTATTTTCCTGAAACCACACTCCGAGGGCCCTCACCTCCTCCCTGTAGGCCGTCTCGTCGTTGTTGGTAATCAAGCCTACCACTGTAGTGTCGTCCGCAAACTTGATGCATGGCCACGCAGTCATGGGTGAACAGGGAGTACAGGAGAGGGCAGAGAACGCACCCTTGTGGGGCCCCAGTGTTGAGGATCAGCGGGGTGGAGATGTTGTTACCTACCCTCACCACCTGGGGGCAGCCCGTCAGGATGTCCAGGACCCAGTTGCACTGGGTGGGGTCGAGACCCAAGGTCTCGAGCTTGATGACGAGTTTGGATGGTACTATGGTGTTAAATGCTGAGCTGTAGTCATTGAACAGCTTTCTCACATAGGTATTCCTCTTGTCCAGATGGGTTAGGGCAGTGTGCAGTGTGATTGCGATTGCGTCGTCTGTGGACCTATTGGGGCGGTAAGCAATTGGAGTGGGTCTAGGGTGTCAGGTAGGGTGGAGGTGATATGGTCCTTGACTAGTCTCTCAAAGCACTTCATGATGACGGAAGTGAGTGCTACGGGGCGCTAGTCGTTTAGCTCAGTTACCTTAGCTTTCTTGGGAACAGAAACAATGGTGTCCCTCTTGAAGCATGTGGGATAAGGATCCCAGCAGACTGGGATAAGGATTGATTGAATATGTCCGTAAACACACCAGCCAGCTGGTTCTTTTGTAGTTCGTTCCAGTCATTGGCAGCAGAGAACTGGAAGGAGAGGCAGCCAAAGAAAGAATTGGTTTTGGGGGTGACTAGAGAGATATACCTGCTGGAGCGTGTGCTACAGGTGGGAGATGCTATGGTGACCAGCGAGCTGAGATAAGGGGGGACTTTACCTAGCAGGGTCTTGTAGATGACATGGAGCCAGTGGGTTTGGCGACGAGTATGAAGCGAGGGCCAGCCAACGAGAGCGAACGAGAGCGAGAGCGAACGAGATGATCGGCTATGAAAAGCCAACTGACATTTACTCCTGAGGTGCTGACTTGCTGCACCCTCAACAACTACTGTGATTATTATTATTTGACCATGCTGGTCATTTATGAACATTTGAACATCTTGGCCATGTTCTGTTATAATCTCCACCTGGCACAGCCAGAAGAGGACTGGCCACCTCCTCATAGCCTGGTTTCTCTCTAGGTTTTTTCCTAGGTTTTGGCCTTTCTAGGGAGTTTTTCCTAGCCACGGTGCTTCTTCACCTGCATTGCATGCTGTTTGGGGTTTTAGGCTGGGTTTCTGTACAGCACTTATGTACAAAGGGCTATATACAGTGGGGCAAAAAAGTATTTAGTCAGCCACCATTTGTGCAAGTTCTCCCACTTAAAAAGATGAGAGAGGCCTGTAATTTTCATCATAGGTACACTTCAACTATGACAGACAAAATGAGAAAAAAAATATCCAGAAAATCACATTGAAGGAATTTTATGAATTTATTTGCAAATTACGGTGAAAAATAAATATTTAAAATAAGGATCTCTCTACGACCGCATGGCAAGTGGTACCGGAGTGCCAAGTCTAGGACAAAAAGGCTTCTCAACAGTTTTTACCCCCAAGCCATAAGACTCCTGACATGGTTACCCGGACTGTTTGTGTTGTGTGCCCCATCCCAACCCGTCTTTTACACTGCTGCTACTCTCTGTTTATCTTATATGCATCGTCACTTTAACGATACCTACATGTACATACTACCTCAATAAGCCTGACGAACAGGTGTCTCTATATAGCCTTGCTACTCTTTTTTCAAATGTTTTTTACTGTTGTTTTATATCTTTACTTACCTACACACACACACACACAAACCTTTTTTTCGCACCATTGGTTAGAGCCTGTAAGTAAGCATTTCACTGTAAGGTTGTATTGTATTTGGCACACGCTAACCTGTTGTATTCAGCGCATGTGACAAATAAACTTTGATTTGATTTGATCCCATGTTTCATGAGCTAAAATAAAAGATCTCAGATTGTTTGTTTTTTTTACAATTTTGTGCACAAATTCGTTTTAGAGAATTTGGCAGTACGTCCAACTAGCCTCACAACCGCAGATCACGTGTAACCACGCCAGCCCAGAACCTCCACATCCGGCTCCTTCACCTGCGGGATCGTCTGACTCCAGTCACCCAGATAGCTGATGGAACTATTGGTTTGCACAACTGAAGAGTTTCTGCACAAACTGTCAGAAACCGTCTTCTATTTTATACATTTTTTACCTTTATTTAACTAGGCAAGTCAGTTAAACAGAACAAATTATTATTTACAATGAAGGCCTACTAAAAGACAAATGCCTTTTGACGGGGGATGGGATAAAAATATATAAGGCAGCAACTCATGACAACACAGCATGGTAGCAACACAACCTGACAACAACATGGTAGCATCACAACATGACAACAACAATTCTAGCAACACAACCTAGCAGCAGCACAACATGCTAGCAGCACAAAGCATGGTACAAACATTAATGGGCACAGATAACTCAGAGTCTTGACCTGACTGCAATTCAGCATCGTTACCGACTTCAGTGGGCAAATGCTCACCATCGATGGCCACTGGCACGCTGAAGTAGTGTGCTTTTTACAGATGGATCCCGGTTTCAACTGTACCAGGGAGATGGCAGACACCATGTATGGCATCGTGTGGGCAGTGCTGATGCCAACGTTGTGAACAGAGTGCCCCATGGTGGCAGTGGGGTTATGTCCCAGTAGGCATAAGCTACGGACAATAAACACAATTACATTTTTATGAATGGCAATTTGAATGCAGAGATACCATGACGAGATCCTGAGGCCAATTGTCGTGCCATACATCTGCATCCACCACCTCATGTTTCAGCATGATAATGCATGGCCCCATGTCACAAGGATCTATACATAATTCTTGGAAAATTAAAATGGCCCAGTTCGTCCATGGCCTGCATACTCACCAGACATGTCACCCATTGTGCAAGTTTGGGATGCTCTGGGTTGACGTGTACGACAGCGTGTTCCAGTTCCCGCCAATATCCAGCAACTTCGCGCTGCCATTGAAGAGGAGTGGGAGAACATTCCACAGGCCACAATCAGCCTGGTCACCTCTATGCATAAGGAGATGTGTCGCACCGCATGAGGCAAATGGTAGTCACACCAGATACGGACTGTTTTTTTTATCCACGCCTCTACCTATTTCTTATCGTATCTGTGAACAACATCTGTATTCCCAGTCATATGAAATCCATAGACCAAGGCCTAATGAGTGTGTTTCAATTGACTGAGTTTCTTATATGAACTGTAACTCAGTAAAATATTTGAAATTGTTGCATGTTGCGTTTATATTATTGTTCAGCATACAGTGGCAAGAAAAGGTTTGTGAACCCTTTGGAATTACCTGGATTTCTGCATAAATTAGTAAAATATTATCTCATCTTCATCTTAGTCACAACAATAGATGAACACAGTGTGCTTAAACTAATAACACAGAAATTATTGTATTTTTCTTGTCTATATTGAATACATAATTAAAACATTCCCAGTGTAGGTTGGAAAAAGTATGTGAACCCCTAGGCTAATGACTTTTCCAAAAGCTAATTGGAGTCAGGAGTCAGCTAACCTGGAGTCCAATAAATGAGACAAGATTGGAGATGTTGGTTAGAGCTGCCTAGCCCTGTAAAAAAACTCACAAAATTTGAGTTTGCTATTCACAAGAAGCATTGCCTGATGTGAGCTATGCCTCGAACAAAAGAGATCTCAGAAGACCTAAGATTAAGAATTGTTGATTTGCATTAAGATGGAAAGGGTTACAAAAGTATCTCTAAAAGCCTTGATGTTCATCTGTCCACAGTAAGACAAATTGTCTATAAATGTAGAAAGTTCAGCACTGTTGCTACTCTCCCTAGCAGTGGCCATCGTGCAAAGATGACTGCAAGAGCACAGCGCAGAATGCTCAATGCGGTTAAGAAGAATCCTTAACCTCTGGAACATGCTAACATCTCTTTTGTCAAGTCTACGATATGCTAAACACTAAACAATAATGGTGTTCATGGGAAGACACCACGGAAGAAGCCACTTCTGTCCAAAAAAAACATTGCTGCACGTCTGAAGTTCGCAAAAGAGCACCAGGATGTTCCACAGCGCTTCTGGCAAAATATTCTGTGGACAGATTAATTTAAAGTTGAGTTGTTTGGAAGGAAGGAACACACAACACTATCGGTGGAGAAAAAAAGGCACAGCACACCAACATCAAAATCTCATCCCAACTGTAAAGTATAGTGGGGGGAGCATCATGGTTTGAGGCTGCGTTGCTGCCTCAGGGCCTGGACAGCTTGCTATCATCTACTGTACGGAAAAATGAATTCCCAAGTTTATCAAGACATTTTACAGGGGAATGTAAGGCTATCTATCCGTCAATTGAAGCTCAACAGAAGTTGGGTGATGCAACAGGACAACAACCCAAAACACAGAAGTTAATCAACAACAGAATGGCTTCAACAGAAGAAAATGCGCCTGGAGTGGCCCAGTCAGAGTCCTGACCTCATCCCGATTTAAAATGCTGTGGCATGACCTCGAAAACGGTTCACAACAGACATCTTAAGAATATTGTTGAACTGAAACAGTTTTGTAAAGAGGAGTGGTACAAAATATCTCCTGACTGTTGCTCGGGTCTGATCTGCAACTACAGAAAATGTTTGGTTGAGTTTATTGCTGCCAAAGGAGGGTCAACCAGTTATTAAATGCAAGGGTTCACATACTTTTTACACCCTACACTGTGAATGTGTACATGTTGTGTTCAATAAAGACATGAAACGTATAATTGTTTGTGTGTTATTAGTTTAAGCAGACTGCGGTTGCCTATTGTTGTGACTCAGATGAAGATCAGATCAAATTTTATGACCAATTTATTCAGAAATCCAGGTAATTCCAAAGGGTTCACATACTTTGTCTTTCCACTGTATATATATACAGTTGGAGTCAGACGTTTACATACACTTAGGTTGGAGTTATTAAAACTTGTTTTTCAAACACTCCACAAATTTCTAGTTAACAAATGGTAGTTTTGGCAAGTCGGTTAGGACATCTACTTTGTACATGACACAAGTAATTTTTCCAACAATTGTTTACAAACAGATTATTTCACTTATTATTCACGGTATCACAATTCCAGTGGGTCATAAGTCTACATACACTAAGTTGACTGTGCCTTTAAACAGCTTGGAAAATTCCACAAAATGATGTCATGGCTTTAGAAGCATATGACAGGCTAATTGACATCATTTGAGTCACCTGGAGGTGTACCTGTGGATGTATTTCAAGGCCTACCTTCAAACTCAGTGCCTATTTGCTTGACATCAATTTCCAAACACCTGAAGGTATCACGTTCATCTGTACAAACAATAGTGCGCAAGGATAAACACCATGGGACAACACAGCCGTCATACCGCTCAGGAAGGAGATGCGTTCTGTCTCCTAGAAATGAACGTACTTTGGTGCGAAAAGTGCAAATCAATCCCAGAACATCAGCAAAAGACCTTGTGAAGATGCTGGAGGAAACAGGTACAAAAGTATCCATATCCACAGTAAAATGAGTCCTATATCGACATAACCTGAAAGGTTATGAGCAATGCAGGTAAGATGCTAGCGGAAAATCAGCTTAATCACTTTGCACCTGCACATAACTGGCGCGTTCTCTCTCTCATTCCTGTCGCAAGGCATTCTGGAACGTGCAGACAAAAGCGTAATTCAATACTAACCAATACAATTATATATGTAAATAACTGTAAAGAAATATCTTTAGATACAGCTCCAATAATTAACTTAAACATTAACTATGTAACACATTAAAGTTACAACATTCTCACCTCCCCGATGAACAACTGTGTTCATCTAGATCTCTAGGCAGTATATCAAGTGAATAGGTCTCCTCAACAAAGTCCCTGAAGCAGTACGAACTGAACATGATCTAACTAGGCCATCTCGGCCTGGAAACAGGTCCTCAATCTTTCCTAGTTTCCAGGTTTGTCTGGGTGTGTTATCTTCTCCAATGAGTACAACGTCACCCACTTTCAGTGGGGTGGGCTGTGGTGTGTCACAGCGGTGTGCTGACTTTAGATCCAGCAAGTAGTCTCTTCGCCAACTGTTCCAGAAACTGGTCACAAGTCTCTGCCTGTACTTCCATCTGCGTGTCATTTCCCCCTTGTTGGGTGCTGAGTGTCAGCTGGAAATGGCTTTGGAGGCAAAGAGGTTAGTCTTTTACCCACCAGGAAGTGTGCTGGGGTCAGGGTTGTGGTTCAGGTCAGAGGCCTAGAATTTAGGATAGCTTCAACCTCTGTCAGGACTGTGCACATCTCTTCAAAATTAAGTGAAGCTCTCCCAAGAACCTTTCGCAGGCATGTTTTTACTGGCCTGACGAGTCTTTCCCAGAATCCGCCCCACCAGGCTGCTCGCTCTGTGATGAACCTCCAGATGATACCCCTTTCTGAGAAGAACGCCAAGAGTTGGGGCTCTTCGATTGCCTTCCACAGCTCTTTCAAGTCCTGATCAGCTCTCTTGAACATTTTTGCATTGTCTGAGTAGATTACCTTGCATAATCCTCTCCTTGAGATGAATCTTTTTAGAGCTAACAGGAATGTCTCTGTTGACTGATCTGAGACCAGTTCCAAATGCACTGCTCTTGTTACAGCACAAGTGAACAGTGCAATGTATGACTTCTTCACAGAACCATTTTCTTTCACATAGAGGGGTCCTGCAAAATCCACACCTGTGACTTTGAATGGTGGGGATTCAGTTATTCTGTCTTTTGGTAAAGGTACCTGCTGTCCGGCCCTTGCCTTGAATCTCTTGCACACTATACATCTTGCCACTGTGCTCTTGACTAGCTGCCTAGCACTCAAGATCCAGTATCACTCTCTGATTTGTACTAGAGTGTCTCTTGCTCCAGAATGCATCACCTTCTCATGGTGGTACTGTATCAGCATTTCTGAGTATCTAAACGTATTGGGCAGAACCCATGGGTGCTGCTCTCTGAATCTGAAGTTGGACTGTTGCAGTCTTCCACCTACACTGAGTAGTTCGTGTTCGTCCAGGAAAGGTTTCAGTTCTCTGATTTTACAGTCATTGTTTAGGCTTTTTCCTGCCTTCAGTAGTTTGATCTCCTGTCCAGAACTCTGTTGTTGTGTTACCTTAATCCAGTGCTTTCTGCATCGAACAGTTTGTCAGCAGTCAGTTCACCTTGCATTTTTATATTTGTACGAGCATTGGCTATTAATCTCTTTATCCAGGCGGTGACTCTGAACACTCTTTTCAGTTTGCTGTACCTTTCAAGCTCCAACAGGTTCAGTAATGTCTGTGCTGTTTTCTGCGAGTTGTACAGTAACCTGGCAACTGGACTTGAGTTCTGTATTCACCTCTTCTGGAACCTTGTTATAATCAGTCTCTTCGGACTGATTGGGTGATGTCAGAATTCTGGGTCCATTCCACCATAGCTCGCTCTGTGTCAAGTTTCAAATAGTTTGTCCTCTTGTAGGGAGGTCAGCTGGATTAGTTTTCCCTTCAATATGTGACCATGACTCTGGATTGGTCAAGGACTGGATCTCCGTCACTCTGTTCGCAACAAACTGTTTCAATTTCTGAGCTGAGCTGCAAATCCAATGCAGCACGATCATCGAGTCTGTCCACATTTTGATCTGTTTTTCTTCCATTTTTAGGGTGGTTATCAAGTTGTTTGCTAGTCTCGCTCCAATCACAGCTCCCATGAGCTCCAGGCGTGGCAGCGTCATTTTCTTAAGTGGGGCTACCCTGGACTTGGATGCGACTAGACTTGTTGTTTCCCTGTCTTGTGACTCACCTTGCAAGTAAGCTACTGCACTGTAAGCCCTTTCACTTGCATCACAGAACACGTGTAGTTTCAGGGTGTGGTTATTCTGTGGCCGCATGTCTGTTCTGTACCACCTTGGTATGGTGAGCTGGTGTAACTGGCGTAGTTCTGAACACCACTGTTGCCATTCTCGTGTCAGATCAGATGGTAATTCTTCGTCCCAGCTGAGTCCCCTTTCCCACATTTCGTGGAACATGCACTTGATCCTAATGGTGAAGGGAGTTAAGAAACCAAGAGGGTCGAAGATATGTGCAGACAACTGCAGAACACTTCTCTTTGTGTTTTACTTTTGCTTTAGAATGCTCAGTAGCGGCCTGAGGTCAAACACAAAGTCATCTGTTTCCGGTCTCGGTAGTCTGAACTTTACCAGAACGTTGAGCAGATCCGGATTCAGGTTTGGTCCTGTGAGTAGACAGTCATTGAGGGATGGACAGCCATCTTCATGGGACGAGGCATCAAACACCACTCTCAGTTTTGTTGTCACCTTATCTTCTCGGAGTACTGCATGGTGAGGTAAGTAGTATTTTACGTTGTCTGCACTTGATGCGTTGTCCTTGGGCACGTCCTCTGCCATATCTTGTTGTAAGTAGTCTTCTACTACTTCATTGTATCTGCTGTACAACGTCACATCCTTCTTCAGTCTTTTCTTCAGACCTTCAAACCGTTTCTTGGCGATTCTATAGTTGTCTTGGAGTTCTGGCATTTCTTGTTTCCATGGCAACTCCACATGGTATCGCCCATCTTTGAAGGTGGTTGTTTCCTCGAACCTTTGTAGAGCCTCGTTTTCCTCTGGGTTCTGTGTTTTCTCGCTTAGAATACCCAGAGACTCAAGCTCCCAGAATGCATGCAGTTGCTTGGAGACTAGTGTGTCTTCATCAAGTGGGATGAACATGCAGGTTGCCTCGGCGACACTTGACATGGACACGGGTCCCTGCACCGACCATTCAAAGGTGCTCTCTAAAGCAACTAGCGTCTCCATCAGTCGCTTCACTCTGCCTGATATTATCTGCCAGTAGTAGTCTGCTCCTATCAGGACAGAGAGTTCAGGATCATTGTCATCTCCTGGAAAGTCTTCGAGCTGCAGTCCCTTTCTACTGAGCTCATGCTGAATCCATTCACCAGGAACCTTCATCACAGCTGTGCACATTTGTGGGGTTTCAATTGCCTCTCTCTCTACTCTCTGCTGTTTGTCCCAGACATTCTCCAAGATGACTTTCACTGTGTTGCGTTGTGACGTTGCTGGGGCAGAGGAGCCAAACGTGTGAAGAGTGAGTGCCTCTTGTCTGATTACTGGTAGCTTCAAGCCCTTCATAAGGTTTTAATGTATGAAGCTTCTCTGACTGCCTCCATCTAGTAAGCAACGAGCTGTCTTCCTGCCCGATGGGCCTTCTACCCATGCCTTTGCCGTTTGTAGCAACACAGTGTTCTGTCCATCTGGTTTCATCTTCACTGAATGGGGAATAACTGAGGAAACAACAGCATCTACAGAAACAGTAGGGGGTTGCACCTCACTCCTCTTACTGGTACACACAGAAATGTGATGTCTGCTTCCACATGTTGCACATGACACATCTTTGACTTTACAGAATTTTGCTGTGTCTCTGTCCTAAACATACAAAGCATCTTCCCGTTTTCTTTAGTTTCTCTTTGCGTGTAGCAATTTTGTGGTCAGGGCAGTTTTCTGATTTGTGGTCTGCACTGTCACAGAATAGACAGTTTTGTTCCTTCTGGCTGGCTGTATGCAGTGCTGCAGCAGAGGGCATGTTAGGTATTTTTGTTTTCATTTCATTGGAGAAGCATGACTTGTTCCATGGTTTGCTCTTTTTCTATTGGTTGCATGATCTTGTCATTTGTAGCGCTCTCTCCCTGCTCTGAACTTCTTTCTGTAGGAAACTGATAATCTCAGACACTTTCCATTCATCTACTCCCCTCTGACGACTATAGTCAAGAGTTATGTCCTCTGGAATCATCTGCAATAAGATTGGGCATAGTAGGCTTCCATAGGTTTCTGACACTACACCCAGTGATTCCAAGCTCCTAATCTGAATTTCACATTCATCATATAGCTGCCTCAATGCATTTAGATCAGAGGATTTCTTCACAGGTGTGAGATTCAGCAGCTTTGACATATGAGCACTAATCACAAGATCTTTCCTTCCAAATCTGCTCTTGAGTAGAGCGATTGCATCATCATAGTTACTGTCTGTTAACATCATTCCTGCTACTGCCTTTGCAACTGGTCCAGTAAGATATGTTTTCAGATAGATAAACTTCTCTTTATTACACAGTGAATCATTGTTGTGAATAGCAGTCTCATACTGGCTCCAAAACTCCTGCCACATACTGACATCTCCATAGAATTTCTCAATAATCAACTTTGGTAGCCTTACTGATTGTCTCTGTGATATGTTTGAGTTATCGTCACTCACCCGGGCTGGTAGTGGATTGACGTCCTGTTTCTTCTTTATCACTCTTTGTGCACGGCTCTTCAGCATGATAATGCGCTCTTTGTAATCCTCCGTGCATGCAATCTCTGCCTCCAATCCGTCCAATGGCGTTAACTGTTCAATTCCATGATCAAGTTCAAACAAACTGTCCTCCTTAGCTGATAGCAATTCCAACAATGTACTCAAGTGATCGGTATCCGGATTTGACTGGGCTATTTCCACGTCAATCTGATTCAAAATCCGCGTTGTGGCGCCTCGAATGGTACCCCGCTTTCGTCTCATTCTTTCTGCTTCAAGCCGACGTTCCTCCTCAGCCATTTCAGCCACTTCTTTGTTGCAGCTCATATCCCGTGTTTCGGCACCAAATTTTAGATTAACTGTCTTCAAAGTAATGACTCGGGACGTCGGGTTTGATATGAAAGCTTATTTTAGTAATAATACTTGTTCACGTTACATTTAACAACTTTAGATTCTACAGAGCAATGCAGGTAAGATGCTAGCGGAAAATCAGCTTAATCACTTTGCACCTGCACATAACTGGCGCGTTATCTCTTTCATTCCTGTCGCAAGGCATTCTGGAACTTGCAGACAAAAGCGTAATTCAATACTAACCAATACAATTACATATGTAAATAACTAAAGAAATGTCTTTAGATACAGCTCCATGAATTACCTTAAACATTAACTCTGTAACACATTAAAGTTACAACAGGTCAAAGCGCAGCTCAGAGTATTTCCAAATGGGCGGAAATTTTAAATGCATAAGATACTGTATGTACGATAGCATAGCTGCCTACGGCTAGATAGACACCAAGACCTTTTTGCTCCTCAGTCTTCCAGCTTATTCACTCAAACCCAACCCCCTTTCTTTGTGTAACCAGCTGTCATATCTGTTCCGTCCGCTAGGGACGTTTTCCTTTATGACATAATTTGTAATCAATGAATGATACTTTCTGTGTAGATGTAATTCTGTGTGATTATTTAGGTATTTAGTAAATAAATAATTAAACCAAATTTTGTATTGCTGATTCAACTTGATAGCCAAGGTTCATGAAGATAACCAAGAATTTGCAACTTTCAGATGATACAAAATAAGGTGACGATTAAATATTGACTGCTACAGATGTAAAATATCAGGTCTTTAAGAGTTTATTCGGAAGATAACAGCTCTATAAACATTATTTTGTGGTGCCCCGACTTTCTATTTAATTACATTCACCTAATTAGCTTAATCAGTTAATATGAATTACATAGAAATTATTTTATTGAATAGCATTCCATATCACGTAATCCGGCATAGCCAAAGACACGACAACATGACTGTATAGTTAAAGTGACTATGCATATATGATAAACAGAGAGTGGCAGCAGCATAAAAGAGGGGATGGGGGGGGGGCAGGACAATGCAAATAGTCCATGTAGCCATTTGATTACTTGTTCCGGAGTCTTATGGATTGCGGGTAAAAGCTGTTGAGAAGCCTTTCAGTCCTAGACTTGGCACTCCGGTACCACTTGTCATGCGGTCGTAGAGAGATCATTCTATGACTGGGGTGACTGGGGTCTTTGACAATTTTTAGGGCCTTCCTTTGACACCGCCTGGTGTAGAGGTCCTGGATGGCAGGCAGTTTGGCCCCAGTGATGTACTGGGCCTTACGCATTACCCTCTGTAGTGCCTTGCGGTCGGAAGTAGAGCAGTTGCCATACCAGGCAGTGATGCAACCATGTACCCATGCTGTCGATGTTGCAGGACCCATGCCAAATCTTTTTAGCTCCCTGAGTGGGAATAGGCTTTGTTATGCCCTCTTCACGACTGTCTTGGTGTATTTGAACCATTCTAGTTTGTTGGTGATGTGGACACCAAGGAACTTGAAACTCTCAACCTGATCCACTACAGCCCCGTCGATGAGAATGTGCTCGGTCCTCCTTTTCCTGTAGTCCACAATCATATCCTTTGTCTTGATTATGTTAAAGGAATAGGTTGTTATTCTGGTACCAACCGGCCAGGTCTCTGACCTCCTCCCTATAGGCTGTCTCATTGCTGTCGGTGATCAGGTATACATACCACTGTTGTGTCATCTGCAAACTTAATGATGGTGTTGGAGTCATGTCAGGCCATGCAGTCATGGGTGAACAGGGAGTACAGGAGGGGACTGAGCTCGCACCCCTGAGGGGCTCCAGTGTTGAGGATCATCATGGTGGGTGTGTTGCTACCTACCCTTGCCACCTGGGAGTGGCCCGTCAGGAAGTAAAGGATCCAGTTGCAGAGGGAGGTGTTTAGTCCCAGGATCCTTAGCTTAGTGATGAGCTTTGAGGGAACTATGGTGTTGAACACTAAGCTGTAGCCAATGAATAGCATTCTCACGTAGGTGTTCCTTTTGTCCAGATGGGAAAGGGCAGTGTGAAGTGCAATAGAGATTGAGTCATCTGTGGATCTGTTTGGGCGGTATGCAAATTGGAGTGGGTTTAGAAGTTCTGGGATAATGGTGTTTATGTGAGCCATTACCCACCTTTCAAAGCACTTCATGGCTACGGACGTGAGTGCTACGGGTCTGTAGTCATTTAGGCAGGTTGCCTTTGTGTTCTTGGGCACAGGGACTATGGTGGTCTGCTTGAAGCATGTTGGTATTACAGACTCAGAGACATGTTGAAAATGTCAGTGAAGACACCTGGCAGTTGGTCAGCACGTGCCCGTAGCACACGTCCTGGTAATCCGTCTGGCCCCGCAGCCTTGTGAATGTTGACCTGTGTAAAGGTCTTACTCACGTCGGCTACGGAGAGCGTGATCACACAGTCATCCGGAACAGCTGATGCTCTCATGCATGCCTCAGTTTTGCTTGCCTCGAAGTGAGCATAGAAGTGATTTAGCTCGTCTGGTAGGCTCGTGTCATTGGGCAGGTCTCAGCTGTGCTTCCCTTTTGTAGTTTGTAATAGTTTGCAAGCCCTGTCACTTCCCGACGAGCGTCGGAGCCGGTGCAGTATGATTCAATCTTAGCCCTGTATTGGCGCTTTGCCTGTTTGATGGTTTGACGGAGGGCATAGCAGGATTTCTTATAATCTTCAGGGTTAGAGTCCCGCACCTTGAAAGCAGCAGCTCTACCCGTTAGCTCAATGCGAATGTTGCCTGTAATCCATGGCTTCTGGTTGGGGTATGTACGTACACTCACTGTGGGGATGATGTCCTCAATGCACTTATTGATAAAGCCGGTGACTGATGTGATGTACTCCTCAATGCCTTCAGAATAATACCAGTTCATGTTCCAGTCTGTGCTAGAATAACAGTCCTGTAGTTTACCATCTGCTTCATCTGACCACTTTTTTATAGACCGAGTCACTGGTGCTTCCTGCTTTAATTGTTGCTTGTAAGAAGGAATCAGAAGGATAGAATTATGGTCAGATTTATCAAATGGAGAGTGAGGGAGAGCTTTGTATGCGTCTCTGTGTGTGGAGTACAGGTGATTTAGATTTGTGTGGTTTTTGTGGTTGTGCATAACATGTTGATAGAAATTAGGTAAAACTGATTAAAGAAATGTTTTAAGTTGCATTAAAATCCCCGGCCCGTAGGAGCGCCACCTCTGGGTGAGCGGTTTCCTGTTTTCTTATTTCCTTATACAGCTGACTGAGGGCAGTCTTTGTGCCAGCATCCATCTGTGGTGGTAAATAAATAGCCACGAAACGTACGGATGAAAACTCTCTTGGCAAATCGTGTGGTCTACAGATTATCATTAGATACTCTGCTTCAGATGAGCAAAATCTAGAGACTTCCTTAGATTTTGTTTACCAGCTGTTGTTTAGAAATATTTCCATGTCGTCATTCAGCCACGATTCTGTGAAACATAAGATGTTACTGTTTCTGATGTTCCGTTGGTAGGATATTCGTGATCGTACCTCGTCTCATTTATTGTTCAATGATTGCACGTTGGCAAATAATATTGACGGTAACAGCAGCTTTCCCACTCATCGTCTGCGGATCCTTATGAGGCACCCCGCTCTGTGTCCTCTGTACCTGCATCTCTTTCTCTTGCCAATGACAGGGATGTTGGCCTTGTTGGGTGTTCGAAGTACATCCTGTGCGCCCTGCTTGTTGAAGAAAAAATCTTTGTCTCATCCGAGGTGAGTGATCGCTGTCCTGATATCCAGAAGCTCTTTTTTGCCGTAAGATATGTTTGCAGAAACATTATGTACAAAAGTTACAAATAACGCAAAAAAAACACATAGTAGCACAATTGGTTGGGCGCCCGTAAAACTGCTGCCATTTCTTCCGGCGCCATTTTCCCATAGGAGGTTAGGGGGGATAGAGGGGTTAGAGGGGATAGGGGGGTTAGAGGGGTAGGGGATAAGGGGGTTAGGGACGATAGGGGTATAGGGGGGTTAGAGGGGATAGGGGGTTAGATGGGATAGGGGGGTTTGAGGGGATAGGGGGGTTTGAGGGGATAGGGGGGTTTGAGGGGATAGGGGGATGGGGGCTACCGGGTGGGACTAGGAGTTAGAGGTGATAGGGGGTTGTTTGTGGACAGAGAGTCTGCTCACTTCACTTCATCTGACTCAGAGAGTTGACCTCCTTATTAACCTCCACTTTCATCCATCTCGTCTTATCTTGTTACCAACGTCACCGTCTCCCACCAGCGTCTAATTAAAAGATAACCACGGAGACCCTTTCCTTCCTCGTATTCAGGAGAATCTGTGTATGTATTACTAATGAATCGGGCCCAATAAGGAATCTCAATTGCAAGATTAAACCTATTTGGTCCAAATGTTACTTGTTGCTAGTCTTGTGCAGTGGCAAGGATGGAGAGGGCTGCTGCTGAAGATGAATATACACAAAGAAGGTAATCTGAAAGAAGGGGTGTCTCGCATGTCTATTAGATGTTCCTGCACCACCAGCTGCTGTATGTGGACACAAATGGTGAGAGCTTCACCATACCATCTAACCTCAAGGTTATGAGTTTCATGGAATTGAAGAAGAACAGGTGAACAAATATAAGAAAATTAACATTAAGTGAGCTGCTCATGATGAATGTATTACATCTGACACTATGCTGGATATGCTCATTAGCTTTCTGTTTGCAATTATTCATGATTAGATGTACATGGCAACACCTCAAAGTGCGTCCAAATGGTTGTTGCAGTGTGCCAATCAATTCTTTAATTGCCTCAGTTATTTGTTAATTTCTTGCTTTTTCAGTGTCGTCTGACTCAAAGTACTATGGCATCGCTCTCTCTCGTAGTCATCTGTGAGACATTAGGTTGGCAAAAATGTACACAAATCAGCACTTGTTTTTACAGAAAACTGAGTCAGTCCTGTGACATTTGTTTTGAATAGATACAAAATGCTATGAAGAGGGATTGTGTTTTTTTTTACCAGAATGTGTGAGTGAGTATTGAGAGCCTGTCATGTGTATGGAGTGAAATGGCAGTAACTGCCACAACATTTGTACTGGAAAACATAATCAGATTCTTATTTGAAATGGATAGCAGGATTCAAACTTCAATTCATCCAAGTCAAATTAGAGATATTGTAGCATCCTTGGTGTAACACCAGAAACCTCCCCTAGAAGTTCCGACCTCTTGTAACAGCATAGAACTGGCTGACTGACATACCCGGTTGCAGTTTTGAAAATCCTGATCATATATAGAATTCCCTATTCGTTACACTATTTTCCCATGAGTCCAGATGAGTCCAGAAGTTGACCCCAGGGCTACCCTTTAAGCCTATGCACTCTACATGGGGTCGCAAGATTGCGGATGTTTCTGTTTTTCAAGGATACAGTATTTTCAACCTACTTTCCGTTTCCCCTGAAAACAGATATGGGGACTCTGCTCAGATGTCTTTTTACGCCTGCTTTGTTAGATTAAGGCCTTTGAGACAGACTGTCCCCTGGGGCTCTGCTTTTCTCCTACCCTGTCTGTCTTCTATCTCAGTGCTTTCCCCTGTCCTGTCCTCTGGCATCAGGGCCTGAGTACTGTCTCATCACACATACCTTCAGCTGAAGGCATTTAATGAAAGGTCTACATCAACACCCTGACAGTAATGGTGTCAGTGGGACAGGTTGAGGCCCTTAGTCCCCATCAGGGGACCTCTGCTCATCTGCCACCTGGAATTTGTAGACCTGCCTTTTTAAATGAGAGTTGTTCCAGACCTGAATAGGACAGGATTGGATAGACAAGCGTGCAGACAAGAGAGCCACAGACAGTAGCACCAATGGATGTTCCAGGCGTTCTTCCCTGGATCCTGCATAACGTTCTACTCCGTGAGTCATCATGCCATGTTTACTGATGACACAGATCAGGGCATTACCTTCACCTTTACTCACCGCCATCACCCATCCATCGGCCACTCATAGCCTGCTCAGTTCTGTTCCTCCAGTCCTCGAAAGGCCCTCAAAGGTCAACGTGGCAGAGATGACTGCCCTCTCTCCCCTCTCCCCTATCTACGCACCGCTGTGAAAGAGTGCCTCTGCTTTGGCCCTATTCGCCTGCCTGCATGGCTGGGCCCTGATCGCAGGCGTAAGGGGGTTAAGGTAATGCTAGCTGACATCCTGAGAAAACTGAGATTGCGTCGAGGGCTTTGTGGGTATGCAGGGACAGCAAAGAGGAGGAGTGGGGTTTGTTTGGGGGCTAGGGGTGAGGGCAATGTCTCACAATGCACATTTAACAGCCTTTTAAAAGCTCTGAGAGGGACCAACCTGGCGGCAACTGCTCACGGGCGGAATCGTTGTCAGGGCAACACTTTTTCAGAGTTCTGATTTCCTAGAATGCCATGGATGGAATTCATCATCATGGAGCCTGTGCTGTGATGCGATAGCCTGACACGATGCTCTAGACACGCTGCGACCCCGGGTCTGGCCTCGCCATAGTCTCTCTGTAATTACAACCGCTTGTACTGAATCATAATTCAGCTACCATGCAGCAACCTCTGTAATAACATCCCGTACTCCTGGAAGACTCTCTCCACTTCCCACAGCATTCCATGGCAGTTCTATCTCCCATCGCTTAGTGCTATGTAGAGGCTAAGCCTGACTGTCCACTGAAAGATGTCCTGGCTACAGTACAGTCCATTGCTTTGTTATACAGACAGTTCTCACAGTAAGTCAAAGGGAAGCAAGAAAGAATGTACACTGTGATTGCTCAATTAATTCAATTAGCTAATAGGACCAAATTACAAGCGCAATTGGAAATCTATTTAATAAAAATCCCAGAATCAATTTGAAACCCAGCGATGAAAGAGCTCCTTTCTTATTGGTATTATTTCTCCCGCCAGTCTTTTCTGACCTCCCTTTGTGTTCCGTGCTCTCATCTCTCTGCAAAAGATGGAGAATGGCTTGAGAGTGAGAATGAGAGAAATGCCTGACACTCCATGGGAAGTCTGTAGGGCTGTGGGGGGGTTGGGGGTTGGGGGGAGGGTAGAGACGACCAGAGGAGATCACAGCAGTACAACTGAACACATCAGGAAACATTGCTGTAGGCAAGCATAAGTCAACAGTGCCTAATGTGAGCCATCGGTATGCATGATGCTAAATAGATTGTGAAAATGCTCTTTTTATGAGTAAGATGGAGCTTTTCATTTATCCTAGAGCTGAACCTACCTCCGCAAAACAACAAGAGCATCCCTCGGGGGAAGACAGACAGAGAACACCCATGGTGGGGTACAGGGATCCGAGATTTTAAAACATCACACACACTCTCGTGGTCGCATCCACCCCATCAAGTGTGTGTGTGTGTGTGTGAGTGAGTGAGTGAGTGAGTGAGTGAGTGAGTGAGTGAGTGAGTGAGTGAGTGAGTGAGGGACAGAATGAGAGAGAAAGAGAGAGGGGGACAGAATGAGAGAGAGAGAGAGGGGGACAGAATGAGAGAGAAAGAGAGGGGGACAGAATGAGAGAGAAAGAGAGGGGGACAGAATGAGAGAGAAAGAGAGAGGGGGACAGAATGAGAGAGAAAGAGAGAGGGGGACAGAATGAGAAAGAGAGAGGGGGACAGAATGAGAAAGAGAGAGGGGGACAGAATGAGAAAGAGAGAGGGGGACAGAATGAGAGAGAGAGAGAGAGGGGGACAGAACAAGAGAGAGAGAGAGAGTGTGCATACACATGCCAGTGTGGGTGACTGTGTTTGATATTCACATAACTTCAATCATGGCCTTGCTTTAATGCGCATGGTCGACTGTTGTACAGACCTTCTCTGAAGACACACATGATCAATTTAAGCGCTTTGAATCAATTTCTGGCAACACCTTATGACGACACCCACATATTAGGCAACAGCTTAAAGGATACAACACATGATGTTCCTGAATAGTACTGTATTTCATATGAATCCTCCAGAGGAGGTTGGTGGCATCTTAATTTGTGAAGCCGGGCTAGTGGTAATGGCTGAAAAGGAAAAGATGGAAGGGTATCAAATACATCAAACACATGGTTTCCATGCGTTTGATGCCATTCCATTCGCTCTAGTTTCAGCCATTATTATGTGCCATCCTCCACTCAGCAGCCTCCGCTCTAATCCTCAAATTATTATTTTTTAAACCATTTCTGTGAGCAATGATTTAACAGAGTAATGATTTATGAAAAGAAGGACCTGATAAATAATACCGTTTTTCTGAATTGAGAACACTGTTTTGAATTGTACGCAAGACACAGAACTCGGTGGACTTTTGGGAAACACTAAAAGCATTTACAAAATGTATTTGCCCTTCTCAAAACATAAGTACATGAATCAAAATGATATGATACCTTCAAAGTTGCTAATACATTCCTCAAAAGAAAATGACTGTTTGCAAAAAGATTAACACAAACCTAAATGTCTCTTGAGTCTAAGCTGACAAAACAGAAAGTTCATCAGGCTTTGAAAAAATCTCGGTGATCAATAGATTTTCTTTGCAGTCACTAAATCATGATGATCATAATCCCCCATTTAAAATCAGGAAAACTGACTGCAGTGGAACACATCTGATACCAATGTACAGGCCTCAATCCACACCAGGGCAAAGCTGTATCATGGAAGTTCACAACGTTTAGGGATGATGATTTAGGAGTAACCCACAGTGACATAGAATTAACCACTTCATCCTCCGTCCCCTCTGCATTGCTTGTGTTTTATCTTGGCCAGGTCGCAGTTGTAAATGAGAACTTGTTCTCAACTAGTTAAATAAAGGTGAAAAAAATGTCTGCAATGTTGTTGTTTTTTTAAACATACAAATTAGACATGCCTTGCTTGATCTTTCCCTATATTCTACCTGATGTACTACTGATAAAGCTATTTACAATTTTGTGCAGTAGTATTTACTGATTTCCAGAAACGTTTTCTCTTCTACTGAAAACAATGTGTTGATATTCTGTGAACAAAACACTTTAGTATTCATTGATGGCAATTGTATTTATACTTTTGCAAAAGTGTGTCTCAGATATGCAATCCAGGTCCAAAGGAAAGAAAATTAGCAGACATTCTGTAAATGTAATTAAACATTTGATCATGGTTGTTCTGCTATATCTAGGTACGTTTAAGCACAGTTTAAAAATAGAAAATTCTTACGTCTCCAATTGAAAAACTGTAACCATAAAGCTCCAGAACTGATGGACTTCCTCTTTCCTCTAGAAAAAGTCTGATCTTGATTGTGTCTATTGAATAGACAGATGGCAAAGGCTGTGTGGTTCCGTCATACAGTCCCACTGTGTCTGTAGATCACTTTAGATCACTGTGAAGTAGACCAATGGCTGTGCAATGTTGTGCAACACTGTGACTGAATGAATCACAGCAAAGCAGCACCATGAGCATGACTGTGTATTTGCAGCAGAGTGTGTGTTTGTCTGTCTAACTTTGGAGCACACGTCAGCGTAGCTGGTGTACGTGTGTGTGTGTGTGTGTACGTGTGTGTGTGTGTGAGTATACGTGCATGTTGTCCAGTCCAGATCCAATCTGAATATGGCCTCATTCCGAAGCTGTCATCCTGTCATCCACGGTAAGGAGAAGAAGGAATACAATCTAATCAGTCTTGCTGCTCATATAGTTCAATGAATCATCAGAAGGCATCATAAAAAATAATGCCTGTCCTCTTATGTCTCCAACCCCAACACCATCATGTAGCCTGCCGATCCCCAGCCCCGGATCCAGCTCCAGCCTCAGACCCATATTATCACAGAAGGTAAATCTATTTCAGAGCGGAGGAGACCATTTTGGAAGGTTTGGATGGATGAGTGATGTGTGAGCTTCCTTCCCCCCCCAGGTAATGGTCCATACATAACTAATCATGACGTCTGAGGTAATAATTATAGTTACCTGCTAACTTGCACCTTAAAATTGAAGCGAAAGCGACAGAGAGAGAGAGACAGAGAGAGAGAGAGACACACACAGACACAGAGACAGGGAGAGAGAGAGACAGCGAGATTTGCACTCTGTCACAATGGTAAATTATTCTGGGTGACTGACACTGTTGCTAATAGAGAACCTTTAATCTTAACATGCGATTACTACATCTATTTTTGGACTTTTAATTAATGATATATAACCACTGATTCTTGAAGAATATAACTTATAAATGCCTCTTGGGCTGACTTCAACTGTCATACCCCATCAGAACCCAAAATATAAGCTTGTTTTACTCCATTGTTTATAAAACAGTGTGGTAGTAAACAAACACTATTTAGCTTTAAAACATGGTTAGAACGATCACCTTCATATCAAGGATGTTCATTCCTGGCATTTGTAGCTCTGGATATTCATTTGAGAGTGGTTACATTTCTCCGGCCTCGTCCCTCAGTAGTTTACTCAAAAAGTGGCAGGGTGATACCTCTTTGTTATCGTTGAACTGCCCCTTTAACACCAGTTAGCATTTCTTTCATCACTCTTTAGAGAGCAGAAATAAATAAAATGTATTAGAAAATATCAGGTTGAGTTGTTATTCTTAGCGCCTATGAAAATGACTCCCACGTGGGTTATTTTATTGCATTATTGCATGCAATTAAAATACTGCAAGGATCGAATGATGACATGGTTTCAGATGGCTAACAAGCGACGGCACAAGCATTTTCAACCAAATTACGTGTATGCATGGCAAACGATCCAATCAAAATCCATGTCACAGAAAATGTGTTACAGTGAATTGCCAGAGAGAGGAAAGTGTGACTGAAAGGGGATATTCAGAACAGGGCTTATATCAAATCAAATTAAATTAAACTTTATTTGTCACATGCGCCGAATACAACAAGTGTAGACCTTACCGTGAAATGCTTACTTACAAGCCCTAAACCAACAGTGCAGTTCAAGAAAAGTTAAGAAAAAATATATATATATTAAAAAAAAAATAGATATAAAAAATATATAAAAAGATAACAATAACTTTTTGATAGTTTTTTTATTTATTTGGTAAATATTTTCTTAACACTTCTTGAACTGCACTGTTGAAAATGCTATGATCAGTGGCTCAGCCACGGCTCTCATTTTAGCTCATGTTCTTTGGCATGTAAACATAACGATTGTTGCTGCATTAGAGCAGTGAAATAGACTCCATTTCAGGACATCTTTTCCTTTGAGATTGATATGACACACGTGTTGCTATCAGGGAAGTATTTTATTTTTCATCTTGCTGCTCTCTAAATTCAACCATTGTCAGTGTTAATGTGTTGTAACCTGATGTTATGGTTGTAGTTAATTCAACAGAAACAACTCCTCTCCACGTTTGTGCGGGGTTGTCTGTGGAAATGTGCTCTGAATGTTTATTTGACAGTATTAAAGGTGAAGGGGACTTGGGGAAGTGTTGAGAGGCAGAGGCAGGGTGATGACTTAAGCTTCTGTGATGTGTATAATTCAGCCAGTTAGGGGATGTTAAGTGCACTCATTTCACAGTCCATTTCTCACCCGTCAGCCCTAGGAGAATGCTTTGCGTACAATGACTCAGGATATACTCTTAACATTCTTGGGGACCTTTCTATTCTGCATATATTTAGTTTGAGAGAGCGAGAGAGAGAGAGATAGATTTGCACTTTGTCACAATGTGAGAGAGCGAGCGAGCGTGTGTGCATGCACACGTGTGTGGTTGGCTGTGTTTGAGACAGATATTCACATAACTTCAATCTTGGCCTTGCTTAATGTACATGGTCTACTGTTGTACAGACCTTCTCTGAAGACACACATGATGAATTTAAGCGCTTTGAATCAATTTATTACATTGCCACATATTAGGCAACCACTTAAAGATATGCAATCCAAACATTTGATAATGGCTGTTCTGCTATATCTAGGTACGTTTAAGCACAATTTAATAAATACAATTCTTACGTCTTTCGTCTCCAATTGAAAAACTGTAACCATAAGGCTCCAGAACTGATGAACTTCCTCTTTCCTCTATAAATGTCAGATCTTGACTGTGTCTATTGAATAGACAGATTGGTTACTTTTCTTTATCCACTGTTAGTAGTATGAATTAATGAATCCTCTCAGGAGTCAGGACATTCTGCCTAGTTCATAGTGAATGAGCAGTTTACTCTACATCACAGATTGTGTAGACAGAGATCAAGACTGAATTGGGCTTGTTGCATTCCACAAACCTTACCTGGGTAGCAATATGGAATGGTCAAAGTGTTTTTTAGGAGTCGATGCCTACAGAAAACTCAACTTCTGACACAGAACCCTTATGAATTAATGCCATGTTCACGGAACTTACAAGGGAGCCATACAGACAAATCTTGCCAGTATGAGTCAGTCTAGTGCAGTGTTGCATCTCTCTCTAGCTACCTCTCTCTCTCCACCTCTCTTTCTCCCACCAACCCTCCCTCTCTCTCTCTTCCACCCCCCCCCCCCCCCCCCCCCCCCCCCTCCCCCCATCTCTCCATTATACCAACACAGAGCTGCTTGGACAGGGCCTCCAATGAGCAGATGGTATCTGCCGGGAGGAGACTGAAGCTGGAACTCGGGCTCGTGATAGGCTGCACAGCCCAATGGAAGTCCCCTTCCTTCCCAACCAAACTCGTTACAGATGGAACAACATCGCTCCAGGGGAAGTCATTGGGCTGTTTTTTGGAAATCCATCCTCCAATTTTTCTTTATCTTCTATATAAAATCAATTTTAAGCAACAATGAACCACTCTCTCCACTCTGTTCAAAATACGCTACCGTTGTTTCTACTTGGTATTTCGATAACATACTAAATGTTGATTACTGTGATTTTATTAACTTTAAATAAATGGATGTCCTAGACACATGACCACTCCAAACTAGATTGGAATGTCAAACAGCAATAACACCATCTATTAAGAACCAGCATAATATGTTATGCATGTAGCCATACATTATTAACTTGGTATAGAATAGAGTAATGCTATCTACTCCATAGCTGCTTACATTCTGCCCCATGGCATATTAAAGAAACTTAAGAACAGTGGGCTACCCAGAGGGCTCTTGCTGAGTGTGCACATGTTAAACCAACCGAGAGCGACAGACAGACGGACAGACAGACGGAGACAGACGGAGACAGACGGAGACAGACGGAGACAGACGGAGACAGAGGGAGACAGAGGGAGACAGAGGGAGACAGAGGGAGACAGAGGGAGACAGAGGGAGACAGAGGGAGACAGAGGGAGACAGAGGGAGACAGAGGGAGACAGAGGGAGACAGAGGGAGACAGAGGGAGACAGAGGGAGACAGAGGGAGACAGAGAGACAGAGGGATAAAGAGAGACAAAGAGATAAAGAGAGACAAAGAGATAAAGAGAGACAAAGAGATAAAGAGACAAAGAGAGGGGGGAGGGGGAGCAGCAGAGCGACGCAGGGTAAAGTAAATCTAAGGCTGTTTGAGCCCTGTACCTCTTTTTCCATGCAGCGTGTTGCATTAATACAGTAGCCTACGACACACAACCTGTATCCCCCTGGGATCTGCTCACATCACATGTGTTCTCTATCTGTCTAGCATCATGTAGCTAGGCTACCAGTGGCTGTGTTCACTAAGAACATGCCAGAAGGAATAACCCAATAACGGAAGACATCAAATCTATCCAGGGGAACCTCAAAGACTGGGCAAAATTGAATCTAAATAAAAAATTTTGTGCTTAGTCAGCCTCTTAAGATAATTAACCCAGTGATATGTAGAGTACTTTTCCCCTTTAACTGTACGTTCGTCAAAAACAAGAAACAAATTATCTGCAGAAATGTGCACATTTGGAAGCAATCATGTCAGCGGTCCGATTTGAAGGCAAGCTGACAGAAAGATAGAACAGAGCTTATCTTATACCCTAAACAGACAAAGAGAGGCCTGAGGTATAGATATCCTGCAAATGGAAACGGCATTATTAATATCATGATGTCATTACTGTAATCTGACTTTCAAGGCAGTGTTCACTTCCCCAGAGGTCATATTCCAGTGCAACCTCTGCAGAAACCAATGTTCTGATATTTACCACATCTTCCATTAGACCTGGCCGTTTCAAGTGTATGCCTGTCACCATCTTATTTAAAATGATCATGTTAAAGGGGCTGTGCTGTCAAAAACGTGATTTCTCTGTGTTATATATATATATATATATATATATATATATATATATATATATATATATATATATATATATATATATATATATACACACACACAATACCAGTCCAAGGTTTGGACACACCTGCTAATTCAAGTGTTTTTCTTTATTTTTACAATTTTCTACATAGTAGAATACAAATGAAGACATCAAAACTACGAAATAACACATATGGAATCATGTAGTAACCAAAAAATTGTTAAACAAATCAGAATATATGTTGTATTTGAGATTCTTCAAAGTAGCCACCTTTTTGCCTTGATGACAACTTTGCACACTCTTGGCATTCTCTCAACCAGCTTCATGCTCTTCCAGCATTCTTGAAGGAGTTCCCACATATGCTGAGCACTGGTTGCTTTTCCTTCACTCTGCATTCCAATTCATCCCAAACCAGGCTGTCCAGTGCCTTTTACTGAGGAGTGGCTTAAGTCTGGCCACTTTGCCATATAGGCCTGATTGGTGGAGTACTGCAGAGATGGTTGTCCTTCTGGAAGGCTCTCCCATCTCCACAGAGGAACTCTAGAGCTCTGTCAGAGTGACCATCGGGTTCTTGGTCACCTCCCTGATCATGGCCCTTCTCCCCCGATTGCTCAGCTTGGCCGGGTGGCCAGCTCTAGGAAGATTCTTGGTGGTTCTAAACTTCTTCAATTTAAGAATGATGGAGGCCACTCTATTCTTGGGGACCTAAAATGCTGCAGAAATGTTTTGGTTGCATTCCCCAGATCTGTGCCTCGACACAATTCCTTTAACCTCATGACTTGGATTTTGCTCTGGCATGAACTGTCAACTGTGAGTTCTTATATAGACAGGTGTGTGCCGTTCCAAATCATGTCCAATCAATTGAATTTACCACACGTGGATTACAAACAAGTTGTAGAAACATCTCAAGAATGATCAATGGAAACAGGATGAACCTGAGCTCAATTTCGAGTCTCATAGCAAAAGGTCTGAATACTTATGTAAATAAGGTATTTCTGTGTTATATTTTTTATACAATTGTAAACATTTAAAAAAAACTAAAAAAAAAAACTGAAATTGTGAAAATTCTGATCATGTATTTTTAGTGTAAGGGCTGTTTGAAAAGACCACCTGAAATGTCAGCATGTTTTGCATCGGAGCGGTTTCAGACCGCCTAGCTACATACATTTGAGAGATTGAGATAAAAACGGTTGCATTGGACCTTTAAGAATACTTGGTCATAAAAGGCTGACTTCCACTGAACATTGGAATTATCATAGGGTGAGGTTAGTAAGAAAATGCATTTGCAAACCCAATGTGTTAACATTTCCAATGAGAAATGTAAAAACTTCTAAAAGCTGTTGCATGGTGCAGCCGAATAGTCCTTCAGACTATCCGTGGTGTTCATTTTATGACTACCTATATCCACCACAATTCTTCTCAATTGACAGGTCTGTCAGTTAATAGTTTTCCATTCCATTTGACACGTGTGTCTCCAGATCGTTTTCTCGGATTGCCAAGAGGATGCTGCACAGCTGTAGAGCATCTAGAGGGGAAAATAATTCTAACACACCGTTTGCTTTCCCCGCGGGAGTTTTCTCCGGCGTATCGAACTTATTGCAAGGATGCAGATGGTGGGGGGGTATCGTGCTCTTTAGAAGGCACCTCACATTCTGTGATATTTCTAACTCGTCTGAATAGCAGAGATTCAGTTGCTCATGCACTTCCACAGAGGCTCAAAATAATTGTAGATATCAGTCGCGAGATATATTCGATCAATTGTAACATTGTTTGCCCCACAAAAGCATACGTGAAGCAACATAACTTAGTTTGTTCGCTTCCTGACAAAAACATCTCGTTGCTCTGCAGTCCGCATCATTTCCGTGTGGACTATGGGTGCAGACCTGCACACACACGCTGCACCTTTATGCATAAAACAATCAATGCGTGCCTCAGTATTCGTGGTGTTGCACTTCTCAGGATACACATACACCACATAATGAGATCTCGACGTTTCTCTGCAAGTATGTGCCTATATTTTGCAATTGTGTTATTATAGTAAAAATCGTTAGGCTACACAAACTCCTAGGCTACAACACTTCCGTTTGTCTAAATAATTACTTTCAGTTAATTTTATACAACCACATATAGAGCTTGAGCGTACGGAAATGTGAATAATTTGCCTTTGTCTATCTTCTGCTTTATATTTGAATTTCAAAGTTGACCCATTTTACGGCTACTTACCCCTTTACCGGGTCTGCTCTGGCAGAATCTTCTCGGTGTGAACTGACCCATATCCAATGCACAAACGTGTCAATGTAAGAATCAAGAAAAATGTCGTTCCTGTTTGTAATATTGTGTAGATTACTTGAAGAATGTCATCGACCTTACTTCCAAAGAGCTCCATCCATCGTTTGAAATATCCCAAAGAAATCCATGCGTTTGAGTAGGCTGTCTCGATCCCAAAGCCGCTGGAGCGCTGTCCAGTGGAAAGTCTTGACTCGCCTAACTTTAGTTGCCTGCTGCTGATTACAGATAAGTCAAATTGACCGATGACGTAAAGTAGCCTTTATACAACAGTCACTTAATGTGTTTAAACAACATATATTGACATTTCCTGATAATGAAGATGACTGAAAAGCAAACCTCGCATGCCCGCGGAATGGAGACAGCAATGTCCAATCGATGGAGTGCACTCAGCGCCCACTGAATTCATTTGATCATAATGCAACGCAGCAAAATGCACATTTCATTTTGGTAAAGGGATTGGTATCAATGCCTCTGCTGAGAACCGGATAGAAAGCGCAAATATTTCACAATTACCAGAAGGCAGTTACACCACATGCCAAGAAAGAGTGCGCCATGCACTTATTAAATCGTGCTCGTATTCTTTTTGATTTAGGCTATGTCGATTCGACCACCTGCTACATTAAGTTTAATTTCATTTCAGACTTGAAGTCCACTGAGTTTACTTGTTTTGGAGTTATACCTTAATCCTATAAACATTGAATATGTATAAGAATATGTTATGATTAGTCTGCTCAAAAGTGTGTAGCAGACATAGCTCATCTTCACGCTCAAGAAGATTTACAATAAACACGTGAGACACAATTGGTTCGCCTGCCTCAATAAAGATGTTAGATTATCATTTTTGAAAACCGAAATAGATAATTAGGCCTAATCGTTATGTTTTTGACATGCAACTACTATGTACATCCAGTAGTCGATGTTGTCGAGATTTGACAGGGCAACCAAATATTAAAACTGCATCTATCTAACAACAACGCTTTTGGTCGTTTTTCTAGAGCGGGAACAAAAGGCGGTATTTCTATGTTTTCAAATGTGACGCAGCTCAGCTGACTCAAACAGGCGAGCATTCTCTAACAGACGCTGCATTGCCAATGCGATGTTTGGTGTATTGTGTGCTCTATTTTCTGGGTCGCAAAAAGTTTTGGTTCATGATGCATTAGCTTCCTTTAGGACAAACAGTTTTTAGTTTGCCCAAAATTAACTGCACAGGTGTCACGCCCTGACCTTAGAGATCCTTTTTATGTCTCTATTTTGGTTTGGTCAGGGGTGTTTTGTGGGTCGTTGTTTTCTGTTTTTGTGTCTGCACCAGACAGAACTCTTTCGGTTCCGTTTGTTCTCTTTGTTATTTCAGTGTTCAGTTCAAATAAAGGTATGAACACGTACCACGCTGCACCTTGGTCCTCTCCTTCCAACAGCCGTTACAGAACTACCCACCACCAAAGGACCAAGCAGTGTGGAAGAAAGGACATGGGAGGACATTCTGGACGGCAAGGGATTCTACACATGGGAGGAGAACCTGGCTGGAAGGGATCGCCTCCCATAGGTGGAGGCAGCCATGAGAGCGGAGGCAGCAGGAGAAAGGAACCAGTGATATGAGGGAACACGGCTGGCAAGGAAGCCCAAGAGGCAGCCCCCCAAAAAATCTGGGGGGGCACACGGGGCGAGCATGTGACCTGTCAGGCCCCGTGCTATGGGGTGATGTGCATTGTGTCTCGGCCGAGCATTCACAGGCCGGTGTGCTCGGTGCCAGCATCCCGCATTTGCCAGGTAGAAGCTGGCATCCAGCCAGAACGGGTGGTGCCAGCCCTGCTCTCCAGACCTCCAGTGCGTCTCCTTGGGCCAGGATATCCTGCGCCGGCTCTAAGCACGGTTTCCCCAGTTCGCCAGGAGAACCCAGTGTGGCCTGTTCCAGCTCCCCGCACGTGCCGGGCTAGAGTGGGCATTCAGCCTGGAAGAGTGGTGCCAAGGCTACGCACCAAATCTCCAGTGCTCCCCCACAGCCTGGTCTATCTTATACCTCCTCCACGGACCAAGCCTCCAGTGTGTCTCCCCAGCCTGGTGAGTCCTGTGCCTGTGTCCTGTCCGGCACTGCCAGAGTCGCCCTCCTGTCCGGCGCTGCCAGAGTCGCCCTCCTGTCCGGCGCTGCCAGAGTCGCCCTCCTGTCCGGCGCTGCCAGGGTCGCCCTCCTGTCCGGCGCTGCCAGGGTCGCCCTCCTGTCCGGCGCTGCCAGGGTCGCCCTCCTGTCCGGCGCTGCCAGGTTCGCCCTCCTGTTCGGGGTCGGCGGCGAGGGTCCCCGCTCCAGAGGCGCCACCTAAGTGGGCCAAGCCTAAGGTGGAGGGGGGTCTACGTCCCGCACCAGAGCCGCCACCGCGGATAGATGCCCACCCAGACCCTCCCCTATAGGTTTTAGGTTTTGAGGCCGAAGTCCGCACCCTTGGGGGGCTACTGTCCTTAAATACTGTCCCTGACCTTAAATCCTTTTTATGTCTCTATTTTGGTTTCGTCGGGGCGGGAGTTGGGGTGGGCATTCTATGTTTTGTGTTCTATGTTTTCTATTTGAACTGAACACTGACGTTTTCTGTTTTTGTGTCTGCACCAGACAGAACTCTTTCGGTTCCGTTTGTTCTCTTTGTTATTTCAGTGTTCAGTTCAAATAAAGGTATGAACACGTACCACGCTGCACCTTGGTCCTCTCCTTCCAACAGCCGTTACAACAGGTAGGGGAGAGTGGGGTAAATTGAGCCAAAGCGGTAAGCTACAGAAATGTGTAAGCGGCTCAACTTACCCCAAATGGACAAGCTATGTTTTCAAATTAATTATGTTTATTTCCAGGGATACACAACATCCTGAAATATATGTAGATATCTTTGTTGAAATATATGTAGATACCATATTTCCCTTGATGGAGTGATGCTGAACGTGAACAAAATGGCTCAATTTAACAGTTAAATAAAAATAACTAAATAAATAACCCATTGGCCCCTACAGTACATATTATTTCCCTGTACTACTTAATTTTATCTGATTGTTTGTGGAGTTGTTTGGTGTGCTCACCTCAGGGGCAGGTTTATTGATTTATTGTCATGATCGGCACCCGTGTGGCGCAGCGGTCTAAGGCACTGCATCTCAGTGCTAGAGGCATTATGACAGACCCTGGTTTGATCCAGGGCTGTATCACAACCGGCTGTGATCGGGAGTCCCATAGGGCAGCGCACAATTGGCCCAGCATCATCCGGGTCCGGGGAGGGTTTGCCAGGGATAGGCCTTCATTATAAAATAAGAATTTGTTCTTAACTGACTTTCCTAGTTAAATAAAAATTAATCTTGCCCTGGAGGCAGAACTTGAGTGATTTCCGCTAGATGGGCCAGTGTTATATTGTAAACATTAATGAAAACTAAAATGTGCTTTTTGGTCTTAATTTATGGTTAGGGTTAAGCATTAGGGTTAGCAGTATGGTTAAGGTTAGCGTTAAGGTTAGGTTTAATATCAGATTTTATGACTGTGGCTGAGCCACCTAGTGACCACTCTGCAGAGCTGCCTCCAGGACAAGATTCATGACAATAAATGCCAACCTGCAACTCAGGGCTTGTATGAAGGCCCTGACTAGAAGGCAGGTACCCTGCCTCCCTCGCACTTGCTTGGTTTTATAATCCACCACAGAGCTGGCAGAAGGGCAGTGCACACCTGCCAAGAATGACTTCTCTCCTCCAGGGACCATAACGTTTCTTTACAATGAAAAGTAACGTGCTATATTACTTTGTATTATTTTCATGAACTAAATCTCTAAATCTCACTATTTGTTTGACTGTTGGAGGGAGCAAGGCAAATCTAATAGCTTAATTGCAGTGCCACATTTTTAAACTCTTTCTTTGTAACACTTTTACACAATTATCCCGTGACAGGAATGTTCAATTTCACTATTTCTGAGGTCCCTGCAGACTCTTAGTTCAAATGAGGAGATACCCTCAAGATACCTGAAGCAAGCAGTTTCTCAAATTGAGCCTGCCTGTGAGCACAGCTGCTGTGTGATGTTCCCTCGATGCCCTCTGGTCAGGGAGCTACAGTATGCTCCTGTTTCAGGGGGCAGGCAGACTTTGCAGGTCACACCTGTGGAGTGCTGAGCAGATTCCACCTCAACCATCCAACCTCCATCTGAACCGTGAAAGAGTAGGCGGGACGATGCTCTATATCAGGAAGCATCTTTCTGGGCTTAAAAAAAAGCATCTGAGCCAATCAATGTTGCTGCATAACTCTGTTGGAGCAAATTCAACCCTAACTAAGCATGCAATGCACCTCAGCCAGTGACGGCAACTCCGGTCCCAGGGGGCCTGAGTACCTGCCGGTTTTCTCTTTCACAATTTAAGCAGGCCCTTGTGTACTACATCAGAATGTTGTGCGTTCGAAGGGGACCAGAGTACAGCTCACATTATCTTAAGAAACGTTCTGTGTTTCACAGCATTTTACTAATCACCACACATACACTGTCCCTATCTCATCCCCTGAAACTAATTCTCGGTTTATGTCTAATGTCCTTGGATGAGAGGGAGTAAGATTCTTTTGAGAGTGCATTTAAAACTACAAATCTCACCCGTTACTGTTTTGCTTTAAGTCACCGCTTTAAGTGGAAGAGCTTAAGGTAGTTAAAGGTTGCTGGGGGAGCTGGAGCCTTCTTACTCCTGTTTAGTGTGTCTGCTTTGAGGAGATCATGTTGAGACAGAGCTTCAGAGCGGTCCTCCCGGTTCCTCTGTGGTGTGCCGACTCGGGAGATTACACGTTTCAATTAGCCGAGGGGCTGAGGAAATTTAAGCCATGCTAATTCCAGTCCCCAGTGAGAAATCCCAGTGAAAAGGCAAACCACTGAGGCATAATCGCCTGCCCCAGACAGCTCTCATTTCATGGATATATTATAGAATTAATTCAAACCTGTCACTACCAATGTTGGGATTAGTTACTTGGAAAAGTAATACATTTTACATTTAACATAAGTTACTTTACAGTATTTCTTTGTGTGAAAAGTAACGCGTTATATTACTTCGCATTACTTTCATGAACGAAATCTCTAAATCAAACCATTTGTTTGACTGTTGGAGGGAGCAAGGCGAGCCGCACACACTCTACCATAGATAGACTACTTACAAACACAGGTTTGTGGATCTGCTTTTCTGTGATAGCGCAGCAGTTATAGACTATCATATGGGGAAACCTGTACAGATTTCCTATCTTTTCATTCAAAACCTTTCTCTAGAACCGCCAGTTCTAGTTATAGACTACACGGACCCATAGAGATGTATAGAGGGCACACTTAGCACTAGATGGGAAAGCCCTCTATGGGTTTTACTATCACAGAAGCGTTCAATGGAAAAGATCAGAGTTTCACTCTCTAAACATTTCTATGGACAGCAGCTGATATGACATTTCTCCAAACAGCCTTTCTCCACTCGCTCGAGAACTAAATGAGGAAACAAGTCGAGATCGGATCATGACACACGCGCCCGGATTCTGAAAGTATCGCATGAGTTGTTTGACAAAGTAAATGTAATAATATTACCCAATTAGAAAAAGTAATTGATTACTTTACTCGTTACTCATAAAAGTAATGATTATGTAACACGTTACTTTTGTCACACAGTGGTCACTACTTAGTACAGAACTGAACTTTGTTCAGAGCAGTTCAGTATGTTTAATGACAATGTGAATGGCTGAAACCTTGTGATTTCTCCTTGTGGTGTGACTATAACGCAACTGATTTTAGCTTCTTGCTTTTCACACACTCACACACTTTCTCATGTACACACACTGCCCTCAGGATGTTGAACCCAATCAGAAGAATTACACCATGCAGCGCATTCGACAGAATATACGAGGTCAGAAAACTTGGCTTAAAATGCAGAATTCTTATGGAGGCTGTGCTGGCACGAAAAGTTCAGTTCTCCTATTTTTTACAGATTTTTCTTGTATTAATCACTTGGAGGAGTAACTTTGGAGGCTGTATGAACTGAGGAGACAGAATCTCCCTGTCAAGGTTATGGAGGTGAGGTGATTTCCTTCAACACTTCAATGCTCCACACGAGTTAGTTATCTTCAGACTGAAGAGATGTCTAGCTGCTGTTTGTACCTCCGTCGGCCCAGCATCATTTCATACAGTTGTTGCAGTTGGAACACAGTTTGTGTTTTTATATCAGCATTGTTGTAAGGAGTGATATGCTCTCAATCACCATTCTGATAGTACCTAGTAGTACAGTATACCACATTGAGAAATAGCACTAAACAAGATTAAAGGTTATTCAGCCCTTATTGTTACATGATTTCCACATCAATCAACACTGCATGTCACACATCCTGTGGTTCTCATGGACTGGAATGTCCTTTTCCCTTTACATTACTGAGGTAACAGCAGCCTCTGCTGGTCTCTTTCTTCTAAGTAGAAAAAAAGTTTAAGAGGAAATGTGTTATTTACCTGTCCTCCCTGATCTGAAAGTAGAATGCTGCTCAGAGGGTATTGTTTCATTGTGAATAGAGTAGCTGTTCCATGTCTATCATTAGGGACAGGCTATAGAAAGTGCATGCAGAAAATGACTGTATTGTGGTCCACAGCAGGTAACGATTTGAGGCAATTACTCTATTACTTTAAAGTATCTTAATTTAGCGAAGGACACTGACACAGAGAGAGGGCTTTGTACATCAAAGCACGGCAAATTACAGTCTAGTCAATTGGTCGCCTTAATTAATATGCAAAGCCAAACACAGTGCGTAGAAGCCTGAAGTGTTACAGCAGTCTTTCATTTGTTTAGTTATTAAATAGGGAGAGAGAGACATTTTATTAGGTAGAGTTACCAACGGCTTCGGAATGTCTGATTTAAACAAGTGTTCTGCCCAATAGCCACAGGGTTAGGTTAGGTACACCATGATTATGTGTGGAGGGATAACCAAATCATCTCATGTTAAATTGACTCATTTTACACCCTGCTGATTTTGTTCATCTTGACCTTTTTAGTTAAGATATAGTCGCTAGTTTATATAATTTAATATTTTCTATGCAGAATGTGTCACAGCATTCGAATGACTGTCATACTAAGAGCACTATTCAGTCTGTAAAGCTGACGGGTTACAGATTCCGCGATAGAAATGTTAAGGTACTTGCCGATTGAGCCGACATATGCAGCGTGAACGTTGCCTTTAAATTTCAATCATACTGTAAAGCTGAACTTCCCAGAAGATTATTGCCTGGCTACCCAAACTCCTTCCTCCGGCCAAATGCTACTCCACTCCCACGTTAGTTTCTTTTCCACAATGAGTCTGGATCCGAGTACGTCCCAGACGATTTCTAGAATGGAGATCCATTCTAGACCATCTGATTGGTCCCAGAAACCGATGGGTTGGGCCAGAGCCAGAACCCACGTGGCTGTAGCAGCATTTTGAAAATGTGTCATTGGCTTTGATACTCTGATTGGTTAGAGATTATCCAATCGCTGATGACTTTGTCATTTTCTACAACACCCCTCATTTTAACGTGACCACAAACAACTTCAATGATGGCAGTCTCAGATTGAAGCATGTAGCGAACAATTGAGCAGCAGAAGAACTCAGTTTAAATCGTCAGTCAAGATTGAATAGAGCCCTAAATCGATTTTTATGGCATAGGTAATGTGTGAGTTGAGCACCCTCTGCTGGAGGGAATCAGACCTACAGTGGTGTCCATGATGAGTGGCTCTCCAGAGGCACCTAAAGAATGAGAGCGGGTTGCCTTAGCAACTGCAGACGGGTTAGAGCAGTGGCTATTCAGTTTCATATTATCCATAAAGATCTGCTTAATCATTTAAAACCAACACACAAAACCATTGGTGGCCATCACAGAAAAAGGATATATTTATTTCAAATATTGCTCTGCCGTCGAGTTCAATGATGGTACAGTCTTCTATTGTTGTGTAAATCAGCTGACCCATATCGTTCCCTGTGTACAATGGTTTTGATATACATATATTGATGATGTATGTGTAACACTCATGGTTTATTTATTTACTGAAAATGAACTTCTTCTTGGTTTGTTGCACATGTCAAAAACAATAGATGATCGAGACAGATTATGAAGTCATAAATCTATGCATGAAACATATTTTTAAATATGAAACAAAGCATACAGCCTATAAAGTCTAGATGCTCAAATGCCTCTGAAAAGAATACATAACCAACCGTGTCCTTGGACACTGGTCTGTGTAGGGAAGGGTTCATTCACACTGCATTTTATTGTGAGTGATTGATTGCATTTTCTCTACTGCTTTTCAGAGGAGCTTTTACAGGCCTATTTATTAATTGCTATTAGATATTTACTTCTGAGCCTGGCTACACGCAAGACCTGCCATGGACCCCGTTGTCAGTTTATGTATAACCGAAGTCACTGTAATGCACACAACCTTGATCCTCCATCAATAACGCAAAGGTCCAGTTGTTTATGCTTCAACAAACAGTAAAAAAATACATAGTATTACCTGGCAAGTGACAACCAACCGAATAGTGAACTCCTCTGCACAGCTCAAGATCACATTAGCCCACTGAGCTACCATTCGTCTTCAAGCCTCAGGCAAAGTTACTCTGTGTGAGTTGGGAGAACATCCTCCTCTGCTATACTTCACTGCTTTCTTAATATTTTTGAATGAATCAGTTTGGATAAGAGTGCCTCTGCCCTGTGTAAATGCCTATCCACAAGATAACAGTACAGTACATTGCACTACATATAAGCTACATGTTATGGTGCGTGAATGAGGACCCAAAAGCGAATTAACGTAAACAGAACTTCTTTAATAACAAAACATAGGTAGGCTCAGATGGACCGGCAGATTCCGACAGGACAGGACAAGGTTGCAGCAAACATGACGATAGTCTGGTTCAGGCATGAAAAACACAAACAAGAATCCGACAAAGACAGGAACAAAAACAGAGAGAGATATAGAGGACTAATCAGAGGGAAAAAGGGAACAGGTGGGAAAAGGGGTGACGAGGTAGTTAGGAGGAGACAAGGAACAGCTGGGGGAAAGAGGGGGAGAAAAGGTAACCTAATAACGACCAGCAGAGGGAGACAGGGTGAAGGGAAAGGACAGAAACAAGACACAACATGACAATACATGACACTACACTACACAACATTACCCTACACTACACTACTCTACACTACAAAACATTACCCTACACTACTCTACACTACAAAACATTACCCTACACTACTCTACACTACATAATATTACCCTACACTACACTACTCTACACTGCATAACATTACTCTACACTACATTACCCTACACTACACTACTCTACACTACATAACATTACCCTACACTACACTACTCTACACTACATAACATTGCCCTACACTACATAACTTAACATTACACTACATAACATTACCCTACGCTACTCTACACTACATAACATTACCAAACACTACTCTACACTACATAACATTGCATAACATTGCCCTAAACTACACTACATAACATTACCATAGACTACACTACTCTACACTACATAACATTACCCTACACTACACTACTCTACACTACAGTACACTAGCACCTGCGATAAAAGCCTCTGAACCCCCTGCCTTTACTTGGCTGAACCATCTGTCTCCCCCTACTGGTGCCAATAACACATGCAGTGTTACACATAGCACACATGCGTCTTGGCCCAAGGTGTTGTCATCATAGACAATAATTATATAATGCTGTCTGTTTACTATATAATCTGTGCGCCTGTTTTCATGTTTTCCGCCTTTTAGATTTTTTTTATCAATTATTTTATTAAATTAGGTGCATAATAAAATTTAAAAAACAGCCATTTTTAATAAAATGTAATTGCCAATCCAGAAAATGTGTTGTGAAAATATATATATATATTATCACAGTACAACCGTCTTTCCTAATACATTTGGTCCATTCATAACAGAGTTGTTTTTGTTTTCCACCGTGAACAGAAAGCTACTGTTACTGCAGAGCAGAAACAAAGAGGGTAACCCAAAAAAGAGGTAACACTAGTCTGGTGTCTATTCTTTGATGACTGTACCTTATCCTGGTTCCTCTTAAGATAGACACAGCCTGTATTGTTGAGGTCTGCTTGTGAAAAAAATGCATGTTGTAGATAAGAACAATATACTGTTCACAGCTGGTTCAAATCAAATCAAATGTATTGGTCACATACAAGTGTTTAGCAGATGTTGTTGCGGGTGTAGCGAAATGCTTGTGCTTCTAGCTCCGACAGTGCAGTAATATCTAACACATAATATCCAACAGTTTCACAACATAGACTGAAAATACACGTACATCTAAGTAAGGAATGGATTAAGAGTATATACATATATGTCAGAGCAGCATTGGACTAAGAAACAGTGGCATAGTATAAAATACAGTAAATACAGTGGGCCAAAAAACTATTTAGTCAGCCACCAATTGTGCAAGTTCTCCCACTTAAAAAGATGAGAGAGTCCTGTAATGTTCATCATAGGTACACTTCAACTATGACAGATAAAATGAGAAAAAAAAACAGAAAATCACACTGTAGGATTTTTAATGAATTTATTAAGTAAAACGGATTGAATGGTTGCACATTTAACATGCTGGTAGAGATGAAGTAAAACGGATTGAGTTTCACTGCATTAAAGTCCCTGCCCACTAGGAGCTCCACCTCTTAATTAGTGTTTTCCTGTTTGCTTATGGCCATATACTATGCCGTATAGAGCTCATTGAGTGCGGTCTTAGGGCCAGCATCGTTCTGCGGTGGTATATAGACAGCTATAAAAAAAAAATTTAGATGTTAAGTCTCTTATTAAATAGTGTGCTTATCATGAGATACTCTACCTCAGGCGAGCAAAACCTTGAGACTTCCTTAGATTTCGTGAACCAGCTGTTATTTACAAATATACATAGGCCGTCACCCCTTGTCTTAGCAGAGGCCGCTGTTCTATTGTACATTGGCTAATAGGACCAATGGTAAAGGTAGATTACCCTCTCGGCGACAGATCCTTACAAGGCACCAGGACCGTCGTCCACGATATCTCCGTCTTTTCCTCCTGCAAATGATGGGGATGAGGGCCCTGTAGGGCATCGGAAGTAAATATGTCCCGTCCGACTCGTTGAAGAAAAATAATTCCTCCAGTACGGGGTGAATAATCGCTGCCCTGATATCAAGAAGCTCTTTTTGGTCATAAGGTTCTCTCTGCAACTGGATCCTGGACTTCCTGACAGGCCGGCCCCTGGTGGTGATGGTAGGCAACAACACATCCGTCACGTTGACCCTCAACACGAGGGCCACTCAGTGGTGCGTGCTTAGTCCGCTCCTGTACGCCTTGTTCACCCATGACCAATTGTGTATAGCACTTAAGTAAAAATACTTTAAAGTACTACTTAAGCAATTTTTGGAGGTATCTGTACTTTACTTTACTATAAATTATTTCTGACTACTTTTACTTTTACTTCACTACATTCCTAAAGAAAATAATGTACTTTTTACTCCATACATTTTCTCTGACACACCAAAGTACTAATTACATTTTGAATGCTTAGCAGGACAGCAAGATGGCCCAATTCACACACTACCTCTGATCTGACGGACTCACTAAACACAAATGCTTTGTTTGTAAATGATGTCTGAGTGTTGGAGTACGGCCCTGGCTATTTGTTATAAAAAATTGTTAATTAATTATGTCGTCTGGTTTGCTTAATAATTTGAAGGGATTTATACTTTTACTTTTAATGTGATTGCTCAAATATACTTAACTATATTTCTAAACCAAAAACTTTTACTCAAGTCGTATTTTAATGGATGATTTTCACTTTTACTTGAGTGATTTTCTATTAAGATATCTTTACTTTTTCTCAAGTATGATAATTGGGTACTTTTTCCACCACTGGTATAAGGTAATTGAGGTAGCTATATACATATAGGTAGTGGTAGAGTGACTAAGCAACAGAATAGATCGTAGACAGTAGCAGCAGTGTAGCAGCAGCACACACTAGATTTCTGAAAACTTTTGGTATTGTGCAAGTTTGAAACTGGGGAAAAAATTTTAACCAAAAAAGGAACATAATGGCAGGGATAAAGGAGAACAAAAATAGGGAAACAGAGAGGAAAAAACCTGGTGACAGTGAAAGTGAGTATGCAACTTAGGCTTTAGAAGTGGGGGGACATAATAATAACTGTTATTATTTTTAAAATGATGTCGGGATAAACGCTCCAAACAGCGTACCCGACCGCATGGAGGCGTCCAAGCATTCGGGTGGGTTCTGCTCGGACGCACATGCAGGAACGCCCTGAATTGCGTCCCGCAATTGCGTCCTCCGCGAAACCAGCGTCATTTTCGTAAATTCTCTACTTAGTTTCGTTTTTTCGTAATTCGATGCCGTATTCCTCAAAATAAGATACGTACTATCCTAAAGCCAATTTCGTTCAAATGTGCCTTGTTACGTTGATTACGCAGTTATCTTCATAATGGCGACCGTGCTGGAGAAGCGCCTATGCTTGTGAAAATGAAGCGAATAAGTTATTTATTTTAATAAAACGCCGGTGTTACCCATAGGAGGACGTTGCATCGAAGACAGCGGCTTTCCCAGTGTTTGAATTACAGTTTTGGTCCATTGGTAGCCCGAAATGATGAAGTTAAAGTCAAATCAAACCCGGACATACGATGGGGATGGCTACAAGAAGCGGGCCGCCTGTCTGTGCTTTAGGAGTGAAAGTGAAGAGGAGGTGAGGACGAGGATGCAGGGCTATAGGGTGGGCCGCAGTTCAGGAAAACCAAAATAGCTATAGCTAGCTAGTGTTTGTCATTTGCTAATTAGGAATGCAACTTAGCTAACTGTTAGCTACTGGTTTTGGTGTGTTGGTTTGTTTTGTTGATTCAGCGTACAGGTCAACCACCCAGGGATATCTAGCTAGATAACGTTTTGATAGCTAGCCAAATGTTGAGCTAACTAACTAGCCAGCTATCTTGGTAGCTGGTAACTACAACGAGTGGGGTATTTTATTATATCTAGCTAGCTAGTTAACTCGTTGCGGCTAACCAAACAGTACAAATATTACTAGCTAGTTACTTGCCACATTGTTGGTTACCTAGCCAGCTAGGCTAACTAACGCGTAGCCAATTAACGTTAGCTGCTAGAGTAACATGATAACCAGTGCGCTAGTCAGCACTGTATCTTCTTGATATCTAGCTAACATATTGTTAATGCTAGCTAACGTTAGCTAGTATATTTCTGGTTATAATGATCACATTAAACACTATGACAATCAATGTTTAGTAACATTGTCAATGGCTCAAAACTAATGTCGATTCGTCATTAAAATGAATTTAGCTAGCGCCAACTACTAGTTATTTAGCAACATTTGCTAGATGGATAGCTACCGTTAGCTAAATAGCTAGCTATGGGCCTTCCTTTGCTTGGATCGGACTAGCAACAGGTAACTTGACTGGAACTACAACGACCTAACCGTGCTTGTGATCAAACTAGCTACCTGCCCAGTTATTCCTTCAATCTAGCTAACAAATCACTTGAATAAGTCTACTAGTTGTTTTACCTGGAGGTCAGCTAATAACACATTGCATCACTCATATGGCCTATATTATGGGTGCCAACCTGGCTAAAGACAAGTCAGTGTCACCAAACCATCTGTCATCACTGTCTGTGGTAATCAATGATTTATATAGCTCTACACACGCCATTGGTAGTAATGTGTCTTGCTTGTGTATGTGAGGGAGCTATGCCTAAATTATGCATGCATAATAACTATATGCATTAGGCCAGGGGTGTCAAGCTCATTCCATGGAGGGCCTAGTGTCTGCAGTTTTTTTCCTAATTCAATTAAGACCTAAACAACCAGGTGAGGGGAGTTCCTTACTAATTTGTGCCCTTAATGCATAAGTCAAGTACAAGGGAGGAGCAAAAACTTGCATACACTTGGCCCTCTGTGGAATTACTTTTGACACGTGCATGTCAGGTGTCATTTGAATATGACTGGCGTTTTCATCAACACAGTAGAGAAGTGGTCTCAACAACATGCTCTACTGTGTTTACATTGAAACCTGAAGCTCTGGATTTGATCGATGGTGCTCAATGCTGTATCCTCTTGCTGCAGGTACTGTTGGTGAGTAGCAGTCGGCATCCAGACAAGTGGATCGTCCCTGGTGGAGGGATGGAGCCAGAAGAGGAGCCCAATGTAGCTGCAGCACGAGAAGTCTGTGAAGAGGTTAGCTTCTTTCCCTCTCATTTCATTGACTGTAATCATTCAAACTATATTCCCTCCCTGTATCCCCACATTTGACGGAACCTGTGGGTGTCTTCCATAATTGTTATGGATATTAGAGATGTTGCTCTCTTTGTTTTAGGTGTGGCTTTTGCGGTAGACAAAAGCCACACAAAATATTTTTTTTTCCTGCAAACCACACCCCTTGATTATAAATGGCAACAAGTTGTTGAGATTTGGCAATGTGAGTAGGCTTTTTACCTTGATATAGCTTGTTGAAAGATCGCTCTACGTTTTGCGTTTCAACACATGTTAATCCATGTTGGTCAAAACACATCCACTTTGGGCGGTGCAGTTGGTCTTTATGTGTCTCTGTTTATGTGTGCTGAGAATATAAAGGCTGCATCCACAGTAGCTAAGCAGACAGGAATGTTGGTGCCAAAGGGAGTTTGGCGACTAGTATTTTTTATTTATTTTTACCTCCCGCCTCTGGCTAAATGTGTTAATGTGTAGTTCATACGTGCATAATCACGAAATTCCAAATCTGAAAGCACCTGTTTACTGGAAGCTGTTCAGTGCCATTTCCCCCCCCCCCATGGACCTACCCCCTAGCAATTCAAGTTCCTGCCAATAAGCTTCAGCTCCTCGCCAATTAAGTGACAGCTAGCAAGATGCTCACACAGCAGAGAGAGAGAGCAATAACATGGTGCACTTATCTGCACATATGTGACGTAGTGTGCAGCTTTTGGGACCACTTTTGGCTCCTAGCGCTACTTTCAGAACTACTGGCTAAAATGTATACAAAGGTACCAAAGAATCTCTTTAAAGGGATACTTCTGGGAGGCCCTTAATCTACCCCCCCCCCCCCCAGAGTCAGAAGACCTTTTTTATGTCTGTCCAGTATGAAGGAAGTTAGGAGGTAGTTGTGTGAGCCAATGCTAACTAGTGTTAGCACAATGGCTAGAAGTCTATGGGTATGTGCTAACATTTGCGCGTGTTGACATGTAACGCAGAATGTAGCCTATTCTGTATTTCAACGTTGATGCCTAGTCACTGTAATTGAACCATGACGATTCAATATTTACATTTGAGCCCAGGGACTTTTCTTCACCGGGGGGGATGAAGAGGGTTTCTCTGTTGCCAAGAAGGGCTTCTCCAACTAAGAATTAGGTTTTAGAAAATAATCAGCAGATTCATTCTATTAGGGAGGTATGTCATGATGTTTTAGAGCTGGCGATATGAACAAAAATCCATATTCCGATAAAACATTTTTAGATAACGATAAATAAGCGAGAAATTATGCAAAGTTATTTTTGGGGGGGGTGCTAGAGCTGGGCGATATGGACAAAGTCATATTGCTATAAATGTAACTATTTTTGCTCAATAACTATAAATAAAATGTTTTAATGGACATTTACCTTACATTAGCAGCAGGGCTCTAGACAAAAATACCAGTGCCAAGTAAGATTACTGAGATGGTAGCCTATGATTTTAAAAAGTAAGCTATTTCATCTAAAATATACAGGGAATGCATTATTGTTATTTTCATGTGCAACCTGGCAAAATAGTATCTAGAATGATCAAATTTTATTTTTGACTCTCAGAATTTTCTGACATCTTTGTGCAGGCTGGCTATATTATTCACCACCTGATGAAGTAGGAAAACTATGAATTTGTTGTTCTATAGCCATGTAGGTTAATTAATTAATCTATCAGTAAATGTAAGCTAATGTGCTGCAACAACTTTCCAGCGCTAGGCCTAGGCTACTTGATGTAGCATCTCAGAAAGTTGTCCAACAGCCAGACTGGGACAGGGTGTTTGATTTCACCACCTGATAGACAGTCTTTAGTGGGTCATTAGATAGAGAATAAAGAGCAGACTGAGCGCTGTACTCCAATCTAATTTAAGTTTTCACATGTGCCGAATACATGCAGTGAAATGCTTACTTACAAGACCTTAACCAACAATGCAGTTCAAGAAATGGAGTTAATAAAATATTTACTAATTCAACTAAAGTTTTTTTTTTTTTTTTAAGTAAAAAAGTAACACAATAAAATAATGAGGCTATATACAGGGGGTACCGGTACCAAGTCAATGTGCGGTGGTACTGGTTAGTAGGAATAAAGTGACTATACATAGATAATAAACAGCGAGTATCAGCAGTGTAAAAACCGGGGGGGGGGGGGGGGTTGCAATGTAAATAGTCCGGGTGGCCATTTGATTAACAGTCTTATGGTTCACAGCAGTCATCCCTCGCAGGATGCTGATATCTTCTCCTACCCTGGCTGCTCACTGCTCAGTAAGTTAGACATAAGTCTAGCAGCTGAGCTGACATCTCTGGCTTGGCTTGCCCATTGATTTTCCGTCGGGCACAGTGTTTTGTGTGTGTAGACATCACATCAGTAGCACAGTCTCTTAAGGTGTTGACAAAATACAATATCACAATACCTGCAGTGCCTTCAGCAAGTATTCACACACCTTTACTTTTTCCAAATGTTGTTGTTACCCCTGAATGGATTCAATTGCTTACACATAATACCCTATAATGTCAAAGTGGAATAATGTATCTAAAAACATTTTTTGACTGATTTAATTAAATGAAAAGCTGAAATGTCTTCAAACCCTTTGTTATGGCAAGCCTAAATAAGTTAAGGAATATAAATGTGCTTAATAAATCACATACTTGCCCTCTGTGTGCGATAATAGTGTTTAATGTGTTTTTTTTACACGACTACCTCATCTCTGTACCCAACAAATACAATTATCTGTAAGGACCCTCAGCCAAGCAGTGAATTTTAAACACAGATTCAACCACAAAGACCGGGGAGGTTTTCCAATGCCTCGCTAAGAAAGGCACCTATTGGTAGATGGGTTAAAACAAAAGCAGACATGGAATATCTCTGAGTATGATGAAGTTATTAATTAATTACACTTTGGATGGTGTATCAATACACCCAGTCACTACAAAGATGCAGACGTCCTTTCTAATTCAGTTGCCGTAGAGCAGGTATTCCCAAAAAATAAAATATCCTTCCAGACTCACATTAAGCATCTCCAATCCCAAATTAATTATATAATTGGCTTCCTATTTCGCAACAAAGCATCCTTCACTCATAAAACTGACTATCCTACCGATCCTTGACTTTGGCAATGTCATTTACAAAATAGCCTGCATCCAATTTGCTGAGCAGAGTGTTGAAGGCTATCATAGTGCCATCTGTTTTGTCACCAAAGCCCCATATACTACCCACCACTGCGACCTGTATGCTCTCGTTGGCTGGCCCTCGTTTCATATTCAAATCAAATGTTATTTGTCACGTACGCCGAATACAATAGTGAAATGCTTACTTTCAGGCTCTAACCAATAGTGGAATGGAGCCAAATCCACTGGCTCCAGGTCATTGATAAGTCTTTGCTAGGTAAAGCCCTGCCTTATCTCAGCTCACTGGTCACCATAGTAGCACCCACCCGTAGCAGCACCCACCCCACCTGTAGCACGCGCTCCAGCAGGTATATTTTCCTGGTCACCCCCAAAGCCAATTCCTTCTTCAGCCGCCATTCCTTCCAGTTCTCTGCTGCCAATGACTGGAACGAACTGCAAAAATCACTGAAGCTGGAGACTCATATCTCCCTCACTAGCTTTAAGCACTAGCTGTCAGAGCAGCTCAGAGCAGCTCATCCCCATACTGTTATTCATTTTATTTATTTTTCTTCTTTGCACCCCAGTATCTCTACTTGTACACTCATCTTCTGCAAATATTTCACTCCAGTGTTTAATTGCTATATTGGAATTATTTTGCCACTATTGCCTATTTATGGCCTTACCTCCCTTATCCTACCTCATTTGCTCACACTGTATATAGACTTTTTCTATTGTATTATTGACTATGTTTATTCCATGTGTAACTCTGTGTTGTTGTGTCGCACTGCTTTGCTTTATCTTGGCAGGTTGCAGTTGTAAATGAGAACTTGTTCTCAACTAGCCCAACTGTGAAATAAAAAATTAAATAAAGTTTAAAAATTCAAACAGTCCGTTTTATATTTTCCAACGGAGCTATACATTTGGGTGAGTTTTTTTTTCTCACCTGAGTAGCCTCGTTTCACTTCCCGAAAATACAATTAAACCATATAGTGTTCAGTGAAATAACAACACAATGTCAAATACAAGTAGCCTTGTCAAATAATTAACATCCAATCACATTAACCGTTACTCTCTCGCAAGAATTCCACTAACGGTCCGTATGTAGCTGCTGCTCATTCCGTTTGCTCGAAAATTGATAAGTGGTTAAAAAAAGGCCCATGTTCATAGAGACACATACCAGCTCTACTGGTAGTACTGCTACTACCAGCAGTACTGCACCTGTCGATGACACAAGTTGTTCTGCTTCCACGAGCACATCCAATGCTATCATCAGTAATTCTACATTTGTTGTTAGCCCAGCTAGCATGGACACTGACAGTTGTGAATTTTGATGCAGCCGAAGAGCTACTGCCCCCTTACCCGGGAAAGCACCGAACAACAGACGGGAACGTTAGACCATCGAAGAGGCGCAAATATTATGAGAACTACATTGATTTGGGGTTAATTTCTATTGGGAGTAGTGCCTTTCCTCAGCCACAGTGCATATGTGTGCAAAAGTACTGTCTCACAACTTGATGAAACCTTGACTCTTGCGCAGACATTTAGAAACAAAATATGCCAATTTGAAAAATAAGTCACAGGAGTTTTTTGAGCGAGAATTAAGACTACTTTAGAGTAGTAAGACATGTATAAAAGCAATAGGTGCCATTAATAAGAATGGGCTAGAAGCGTCTTATATGGTGAGCTACCGAGTGGCTAGGACAGGGAAGTCCCATACTACCATGGAGGGCGTAATTCTTCCTGCTGCCACGGATATGGCTGGGGGAAATGGCCAAAAGAACAATAGACAATGCCATCATCAAACAGCACTGTTTCACGACGCATCAGTGACATGGCAGGAGATGTTTTGAAACGATTACTGCTTCGCATACAAGCTTGTGAATTCTATGCGTTACAGCTGGATGAGTCAACAGGCGAGGCGGGCCTGGCACAGCTCCTGGTATATGTCTGTTACATTTTTGGGGGGGTTCAATTAAGAAAGACATCCTCTTCTGCAAACCACTGAAAACCAGGACAACAGGAGAGGATATTTATAAAGTACTGGACAGCTTTGTGACATCTAATGGACTTTGGTGGTCAAGATGTGTTGGTATCTGTACTGATGGTGCAAAAGCCATGACAGGGAGACCTAGTGGAGTGGTAATGCGTGTGCAAGCAGTTGCTCCCGACGCCACTTGGGTACACTGCAGCATCCACTGAGAGGCTCTTGCTGCCAAGGGAATGCCTGATAGCTTGAAAGACGTTTTGGACACTGCAGTGAAAATGGTTAACTTTGTTAAAGCAAGGCCCCTGAACTCACATGTATTTTCTGTACTATTCAATGATATGGGCAGTGACCATGTAACGCTTTTACAACATACAGAAGTGCGCTGGTTATCAAGGGGCAAAGTATTGACACGTTATTTTTTTAACTTTAAGCTCATCTCTCAATTTTTCTTTACTGTCCATAATTTTCACTTGTCTGACCGCTTGCATGATGATGAGTTTCTCACACGACTGGCCTATCTGGGTGATGTTTTTTCTCGCCTGAATGAGCTGAATCTAGGATTACAGGGACTCTTCGCAACTATATTCAATGTGCGGGACAAAATTTAAGGATATGATTTAAGAATTTGGAGCTATTCTCTGCCTGCATTAACAAGGACTCCAGCTTATGGACAATGTCATATGTGATATAGCACCTGAGTGAGTTGGGTGCGCAATTACGCAGGTACTTTCCTGAAACTGATGACACAACTGGATTCGTTATCCCTGTCATGCCCTGCCTCCAGTCCACTTACCTATATCTGAACAAGAGAGCCTCATTGAAATTGCAACAAGTGGTTCTGTGAACATTTTATTTAATCAGAAGCCCCTGACATATTTCTGGATTGGGCTGCGCTCAGAGTATCCTGCCTTGGCAAATCCTGCTGTTAAGACACTGATGCCCTTTGCAACCATGTACTAGGGCTGGGCGACATGGCGATATGTATCGTGTGACGATAGATGTTTTTCTATCGTTTCATATTATGCGCTATTGTTTATATCGTTGTTTCGCAAATCACTCTTTACGGCAATATTTTTTGTCTTTTGGACGACGCTTTGCCTTCCACACGTGCCATGTGGAAGGAAATGTTCAACACAAACAAACATGGAGGAGAGTGAATGTGGCAGGGAGACACGGCGCTCGTACCTAAAAGGGGCTACTTCGGTCGCATGGATATGGTTTGTGTATGAGAAGTCTGACACGGACCAGAAAACCGTCTTCTGCACAACATGCCGCAGGCTGGTCCCGACAACAGGCTCAAACACCACTAACCTCCTTTACCACCTATGCAAGAATCATGCGAAAGAGTATGGAGAGAGTCTACGAATGAGACCCAAAAAGTACAGTCGAGTGCTCAAAACAAACCCCCGACTGACGTTGCAAGAGGCGTTTGCCCTTGGCACCCCATATGGCAAAGAATCGCGAAGATGGAAGGAGATAACCGTTACAAATTACATCTGCAAAGAAATGGCCCCGTTTTACACGGTCGAGAAATGGGGGTTTCGTGAGTTGGTGCTAACACTCAACCCAAGGTACCAAATGCAAATTGATATGTGACACGTATTGATGCCAAAATAACATGCAAAACTGGCAAGCCCCCAAAAATATAAATATTTATTTTTAGGCCTATATTTATTTTGTTTGCATCTATAGTTGAAGTGTTTTCTATTTACCCCTTTAGATTTTATACATTAATATTTAATATTTTGTTACATGCTTAATTGAAAATTTGCACAAAGGTTCTAAATAAAAGGGGAAATAATAGTGGTCTAAGGCACTGCATCGCAATGCTAGCTGTGCCACCAGAGATTCTGGGTTCGAGCCCAGGCTCTGTCGCAGCCGGCCGCGACCGGGAGGCCCATGGGACGGCGCACAATTGTCCCCGGGTCGTTCGGTTTAGGGAGGGTTTGGCCGGCAGGGATATCCTTGTCTCAGTGCGCACTAGCGACTCCTGTGGCGGGCCAGGCGCAGTGCACGCTGACCAGGTGTACAGTGTTTCCTCCGACACATTGGTGCGGCTGGCTTCCGGGTTAGATGTGCATTGTCAAGAAGCAGTGCGGCTTGTGTTTCGGAGGACGCATGGCTCTCGACCTTCGCCTCTCCCTAGTCCGTACGGGAGTTGCAGCGATGAGACAAGACTGTAACTACTAGCAATTGGATACCATGAAACTGGGGAGAAAAAAGGGGGAAATAATCAAATATGAGTAAGTACCTTCTATTTGTTGAGTATAATTCAAAATATAATTCAAAAAATAGGCCTTCACATGTGGTCATTTTATATAAACTATTTATTCATTGAATTTACAGAATGCGCTATATCGATCTGTATCGTTATTGGGATATGAAATGACCTATATCGGGATATGGGATTGTGGCCATATCGCCCAGCCCTACCACTTACCTATGTGAGAGTGGATTCTCGGTCCTCACTAGCATGAAAACTAAATAGAGGCACAGACTGTGTGGAAAGGGATTAAAGACTGAGACTCTCTCCAATACAGAGTTATGTGTATCCTTTCAAGCACACTATTCTCATTAACCTGTGGTGAGTTATTCACAATTTTTGATGAACAAATAAGGTTTTATATGTAAGATGGCTAAGTAAAGAGCTAAATGATTGATAATTGTATTATTTGTGCCCTTTTTCTATAAGAGCTCTGTGTCACTTCCCAAGATCCAGGTTGTGTCAAGCTCACACTCATTCTTATGTTTAAATGTATCGTATCGTGTGTGTGTGTGTGTGTGTGTGTGTGTGTGTGTGTGGCAGGCTTACAATGATTGCAAAAAACAACATTTGAGAGTGCGCTGACCCTGGTGCTAGGCAGCTGGTGTTTGAAGGGGTACGGGACTATAAAAAGTTTGTGAACCACTGCTGTAGATCAATCCATCTCTTATTCTTATCCATATTTATTTTCAACTGCATTGTTGGTTAGGGGCTCGTGTAAGTAAACATTCCACTGTTGTATTCGGCGCACGTGACCTAATAAAATTTGATAACACAATAATTACTACGGCTAGGCTAATTATACAATTAAAAACAGATTAAAACGGGCTCAAGTCAAATAGGCTACGCTTTTATAGTTATCATAGCATGTGGGGACCATGCTAGAATCAAATCCACAGCCCTACTGTCGCCAACAGCACCTTGCTCAGTCAATCCCACAGCAACCACTGCCCATAAACACTAGTGAATTAAAAAAGTACAGATTTCCATATCAAGATATTGTTTTTGTGCTAATTTGCTGTGCCTGCACCAGAACTCCAGTATATGTCATAGCTTGTTCTCGATCTTCTTTTTAAATACGGAGCCAATTTGTTTTCCAAACTTTCATTCCCATGGCTGATCAAAACTCATTTTCTCATGGCTCTCTCTTGTCCCTCTGCAGCAGACATATGGTGAGCAATATGTTTTGTCATACCGACTTTATGCCATACCGGGAAATTCCGTAATACCGACACTGAAGATAAGGAGTGCTGTTTTCAAACCCCACTGATGCTCTGTAATCCGAAGGTTATCAATGCTAACAAGTACATGTAAAATGCTAACAATTATATTATAAATATTTTTTTCTAGAGTTTCTGACCTAAACAAGTAACTACAAAATGCTATTCACAGTTTCCTGCACGTACAAATATAATATTAGCCAGCAAGGCTCTTGATCCAGGACGGGATTCTCTGTTGTTACCAAACGAATGCTTGATTTTTGAAAGAAGCTAGATAGCGAACTAACGTTAGCTACTAAATTGGCACAACTGCAGAGCATTTATCACATAGTTATAAGATATCTAGCTGGCAAACATTTAGTTGTGAATTCCATACTATAATTAGATTGCTTGGCGCATGCTGCCCAACAGTGAGTGACTCAAGGCTCCGGTCTCTCGTCGTAGTGTGCCTGTAAACAAACACCATGTGACACGTGACTATTAAAAGCTTCATGATAATGTGACCGCTGAAATGAAGAACGCAATGTTCTTCATCCCCTAACATATTGAGCAAGTTGACTGTGGGTATTTACTTAAAGTAGCTATGAACATTGAAATGTATTAAACATTTAAAAGAAAGAGTTAACGGTATTGATAAAAACATCCCGTTGCTTTTTTACAAATACCCCCTCCCCTGTATACGTTATACCTCCCAATCTATAGGCAAGTGCCTTCCAAACCCATCGCCAGTGCTGCTGCTGGTTTAAACCTCTTAGTGCACTCCGTTGTAATAGGTCATAACCCTCATTCTAATTCTGATGGCTATTTGACAAACCACCCAGCTTCTTATGCTGGTTGGTGTGGAGTCCGGCCAGGACTGAAAGACATAAGAACAGGTCAAGGGTTATGGATCGTAGTAGTGATTTTGGGGGGGCGGATCGATGCAGTTACATATCGGATATAATTTGACAATGTCAAACAAATTGACTCCCTTTTCTTTATTTTTTTAAGATGGAAAAACAATATAATATATTGGGCTCCTGAGTGGCGCAGCAGTCTAAGGCACTGCATCTCAGTGCTAGAGGCGTCACTACAGACACCCTGGTTCGAATCCAGGCTGTATCGTGATTGGGCGGCGCACAATTGGCCCAGTGTCCCCCGGGTTAGGCCGGTGTAAATAAGAATTTGTTGTTAACTGACTAGTTTAAATAAAGGTTACATTTATAAAAATAAATTTTAAAAAGTATTTGTTTTCCCGCACTTATTTCCATGACTGATCAAAACTGTTTTCTCATGGCTCTTTTGTCTCTCTGCAGCAGACATATGGTGAGCAATATGTTTAGAGTGTCGAATCGCAATAAAATCACAATATCGAATCATAATACATTTAGAATCGCAATACATATCGTATGATCACCAAAGTATCGTAATAATATTGTGTAGGGAGGTCCCTGGCAATTCCCAGCCCTAGATAGTCAAACTACAGTGTCCACATCCACTCGTCCTCAACTGACCTGACCCAGCAGAGTCCAAATAGATTGGAATGCAGCTCTAATGCTCATGTTCTTCACTCACGTTCTCATTATGATGCGGAGGGTGGCCATTTTTGATTAGAGGAGGTGGTTGAGAGGAACTGAAGTCTAATCTTAATAATTAGGCCTAGGCTATCCAAACCCTGCCTTTTCTCCAATCAGCCCAGTGGTGTTCTTCCCCATTTTTATCTGGTTGAAGACAAGAAGAGTGTGAGATTAATACTGGGGTATACTGCCTATGGTGTCTAGGTTTTATTAATAGGCTGAAACTGGAACCTGAAGAAGATGCATACTGCTGGCATCCTCTAGTAGTATATAAACCTGGCCCAGTACCCCTCAGTCTCCGGGAGTCGTGTACAAAACGCCTTCAAAACACTGTCATATCTCCCTCACTAAATTTAAGCATCAGCCGTCAGAGCAGCTTGCACCAGTACATAGCCCATCTGTAAATAGCCCACCCAACTACCTCATCCCCATATTGTTGTTTATTTATTTTGCTCCTTTGCACCCCAGTATCTCTACTTGCACGTTAATTTTCTGCTCATCTATCACTCCAGTGTTTAATTGCTGAATTGTAATTATTTTGCCACTACCTTCCTAATCTTACTTCATTTGCACACATTGTATATACGCTTTTCTATTGTTATTGACTGTACGCTTGTTTATTCTATGTGTTACTCTGTGTTCTTTGTGTTGCACTGCTTTGCTTTATCTTGGCCAGGTCGCAGTTGTAAATTAGAATTTGTTCTCAACTGGCCTACCTGGTTAAATAAAAATGTAAAGGTGTAAAACTTTGGTGCGTTGAGGTACTGGTGTGTGCCGTTTTTGATGTATGTATTAGGATAATTGTGTGTAGCCTGTGCTACAATATGTCCTGAAGATGCCTTTCAAAAATCATCTTTCACACAACTAATTCATCGCTCATTCATTACTGCAGTGACACAGGCCCTTAAGATTGAAATAATGATGTATTAGTTCCTTAAATGTGTGTTGATTCGCTTCCTTATTTATTTTTTTCAACAGGCAGGTGTGAAGGGGACTTTAGGTCGTCTAGTTGGAATTTTTGAGGTGAGTTTATGACCTTCCTAGGCATGCTTAAGGTGATTTGGGAGTGGAGAGAAATATTGACTTTGTTCTGAATTTTTAAAAGATATACATTAACTATCTTACAGAACCGAGAGAGGAAGCACAGAACCTACGTCTACATTCTTATCGTAACGGAGGTCCTGCAAGATTGGGAGGACTCTGTCAACATTGGTGAGTGGCTTTCATTTAAATCTGATTATACTAGATTGTTTGAATTCTGGTTATAGTTGTCTCATGTTTGTCTTACCATTTAAGTTAAGCACAAGTTGTCTGTTCATGTTCCTTTTAACAGGGAGAAAAAGGGATTGGTTTAAAATAGACGATGCCATACAAGTGTTGCAGTGTCACAAGCCTGTGCAGGCCACCTACTTCGAGCCTCTCAAGGAAGGTTGCCTGACCAGCAACGGGACGCCCCTAGTGGCCACGATAGGCGGAGAACTCTCGCCCACCTACAACATCAACCAGAGCTCTGTGTCGGGTATCAGATAACTAAAACACAACGCTGACACAATCCCCAGGAGCTCTCGCCACCACTCTCTCTCTTACTTCTATTATTTTTTATCTCAAATACCAACATGGGTTGCCTTGCCAACTCTTTTGTGCCAGAGTTGTGGCGCAGACTTGACAGGTGTTGGCTGAAGATTCTGAAACACTTTGTAAATGTAATTTCTGACCCTTTTTTTGTTGTTGTTGTTATTATTGTATTGAAAATTGCATGAAGCATCCCTCACTCCCACATTCTACTACCTTAACGCGCCCTTAGCGTGGTGTTTATTGAATGCAAGAACTACTTTTTACTGTTGTGATGTAAAAGTGTATACTTAGTGCTTAAGCTCAAGGCTTTCAGTGGTATTTTATGTCTTTTGGTTATTTTCTGTGAATGAATGTGGCAAAGAGTGTTTTCCCTCTTAAGTATAGGAAATTTGAGCTCGACCGTTGTTTTTTTGGGGGTCCGATTGATTTATTTTGGGGGGGGGGGTAAAATGTGCCGATATACAGTTTTACAGCCGGGAAGTGAGTCTTGTTTTTTCACCACACTGAATTCTCATAAATTACCATCCCAAGAGAGCAGTTGTCCAATAACTATGCTTCAAATGTTTTCATACATTGCGATAATGACCCATCATGAGAATGGCGGCAAGTGTTCAGATCAGCATGAGATTCCCATTTTTCATCTTATTTATTGAATATCGGTGGAACTTTCTTTCGATAGTGGTAGAAGGCCAATATCTGCCGACAATATCGGTGAACCGATATATCGGTCGGGCTCAATAGAAAATGTTCTCTGTCATCTGAATGGACAGATTGTGGGAAGTTACTTGTTTTGCGTGAGCACTGGTATGTTTTGTCTTACACATTGGGGTGACCTGACACTGATTGTGCAGCAGGGTAGTCTTCTGTGGTAACCAAGGTCTTTGAATTATCTTCATTTAGCTCGATTGTGGTTATTGGTGTTAATATTTTGCAGGTTTCATCAGAAAGACTAGGCCCTTTTCCACATGGATTTATGACCCGATTGTCAAGTTGTACATTTTCCCTTAGTCTGGAAGCTAGCCAGCCATTTCAATATTACATTATGGGCAAAAAAAATATATACTATAGAAAGGTCTACTCAACTAAAGATGTAGAACAAAGTCTCCTATAGAGAATGTATTTCTCCAGTGTCTATATCTATTTTAATGTTCCCCTAGTCTGTTGATAGTGGTTCACTAGACACTGAAACAGTTGGCAGATCCCCCTACCGACCGAAATGTATCCGTTTTTATCATTTGGAATTGCATGATGTGAACGACTGCAGTCTTCCTCCATTTATTTTCCAGAGGGTGAAAGGACTACTGACTGCAGTGCCATCCATGGACTGACTTACCTTCACCCAACACATAACTCTTAATCACATTTTCAGATTCTCCCGACTCACATTAACCTCAGTTTATAGCAGATGTTTACATTGTTCATAGCATTTATTTATCACACCAGACAGCTAGATGGGTATTTTAGATGACTTTTCAGTAAGGTCTTTTTTTTAGTATAGAATCTGCATCCCCGAAACAAACACATGATACCTACCTGCTTGACATTCAAAGTCATGGAATCTAAAATGCTGTCTTGGCAAGATGCAGAACAAACAAGCCTTGAACAGTTGGATACCTTGTTTTTAACATGTAAAAATGCTTTTGGATAGTTTTTTGCTCTCTCTTAAACGTCTGGCAAAAGTCTCTCTAGCCAACCTGCGATACTTGCCTTGGATGTGGCATGGAGCAGCTGGCTTAATACTGTGAAACTGGAGGCGCTGTAGATAGCATGTAAGCTGTTGTATTGTAAATTGTTTATTTCTGTATAGAACAAAGGTGAGTGTACAAATGACAAAAACAGTTTCTCTGACGCATGTGTGAGTGCTATATGTTGCTCAACATGGCTGTAGAGTTGACTCGATCCCCAAACAGGCGGTGATGTTGGTTTTGGAGGTTTTGTTGACGAGTTACTTTGATACACAAGGGCTGGGGCTGAAAATAACTCAAATTATATAAGCAGCTGAGATGCCGCCTCAGATGTTCTATGAAGACCATGTGCAACTGAGGCCGAGGTAATAAAGTGAAGTTAATCACAGTTGAACGGTTAACATACAAAGGACTCAAACACATCCGCTTTAGCCGACATCTTCATAGCGGTTCTTTTGGTGGTGTGGAACTGCATTAGAGCTGTCAAATCCACTGGCAGCTCCTGGCATTTTACCTAAAGCGGACACTGCCATTGGCTGCACGGAGTCACATTAAGAGAAACCCCATGTAGCCTTGTTTACAAGTTGGAACACTGGAATGTGAGAGATAATTTACACCTCGATTAATTAGGCTGATATAAATCCTTATTTTGTTTTCTGATTTTCAATTTGAGCATTATTTCTAAATAGTGTAGGCTCTTGTTCTAAGCTTCTAACGCAAATTGGACGGGTGTGGCATTGTGACTGATCAAGAGCTGCTGCACACTGATTTGACGGATCCAGCGCAATTGCACCTATGCAGGTGTCGGCTATTGCCGGGTAACTCTTAAATCTAATTTAGGCCGAAATGTAGATTCTCAGCTGATTACTGTTCCAAACCACTAGTCTACCAGACAGCACTGCGCTGTTATGACATTATCCTAGTCTCTGACAACCAACACTTACATGCCACTACATCTCCCCCGTCATCTCTTTTGCCCCATAATTGTTTCATTCGCTCTCCAAATGGAGCGTTATCTATGTTCTCCCCAATCCCAGACTCAATGATGTAGGCCTGTTCTCGAATTGGCAATGGATGTGAAATATCTTTAAGGGTGTAACTAAATTGAGTGGATGACATATCAATAGGAATGCTACAGGAATCCCTCTCACAGAGGCCTGGGACTTTGAACCTAGATTTATTGCTTTTTAAATGAGCTGCATCGAAATGTGTGGGGGCAAAGTCTTGGAACTGTCTAGTGAAGACCGGATCCTTTCCAATATCACCTGTCAAACCCAGAGCAGAATACATTTAGGCCTGTATTTCAATTCTGTGGTCAGCCTCCCTCAAAGTCCACCATTTTCTTTCAATAATCTAACAATTAGTTTAGAGCTGGAAAATCTGTGTGATTGACAAAGGGCTTCTACTAAAAATCGGTACAAGGGCAGGCAAGCGCTGTAAAAAAAAAAAAAAATGGATATTCGTGTAACAGCCAATGAATGACTACTTGTTCTTTAACCGTTGTCAATTTTAATGTGTTCCTGACAAGATGTGTTGTCCCGCTTTAGCTAGTATGCATGTACGTCTTCTAGCTAGAGGCTCTCCGACACACTTTAGGCTTTAGTGAAGTGTATGGTTTCCCCTTTCCATATCACAATTAACTTTTATTTTAATGCAATGAAAGTTGAAGTGGACAGGGATTTATACATGCATTTCTCTTCTTAAGGGATGACTCTACACGGCACTGCTGTCAAAGCATGAAAAGCACAGTGAAAGCCTGGAGGATGAATGAAAGTAGGAAGGATGCATTTCTAAAAGGCTCATAGGCCATGGTCCTTCAACACAAGAGATACTGGAAATCACATGACCACTGGGAAACCATTAACACCAGCTAGTGGCCAGGCAGTATTCTGCAACAACCCACGTGAAAATGTTTTTTGCCTCAATGTTCAGTTCTACAGTGTTCATGGCATAGCATTTCATTGGCATAGTGGTTAACAGCTTGATCCTTTTTCAATTGGACCGTCCAGCAATTCGGGTAATACTCCCGCTAGGCAAAAATTGTGATTCATTGTAAAAAACTATTTGGACTACCCTAATATGTTTCCATTTCCCTCAACATGACCTCAGCCTTTTAGTTTCCCTACATATTCGTAGTAAAGGTGTACTTCTCTGGAATTTGATTTCTCATCATTTGGGACTGTGGAATAAATCAGTGGGCTGAAGATTGTAATATAAAAATGTGCCAACAAATAAAAACACCAGTATTTCAGATCTGGATTCAATTTGCCTTTATGAACCTTCATGTCTAGCTGCTTATTCTGCTTTTAATACTTGTTGATTAACACCTGACTGAAAGACTGCACTTTGAATAACCTTAGCTAGTATAATTACTGTAGTGTGTGAATTAAGGCTCCTCATTCTACATGAATCCAGAATGCTAGTATCTAAAGCACTGACAAAGAAAAAGGACAGAGCTGCGTTTTGTGTGTTTATTGTAAAGAAATGGATAGAAATTTACTCCTGAGGAGGCTGCTGTCCTCTGCCACGTCCAAATCCACCCCTCTGAAAGCAAGAGAGAAGGGTAAACTTCCACATCACAGGACAACAGTTGGTAAGGAAAACAAATCATACTGTTATGTTTCCAATTCATGTCCCAAATTTGTCTACCCGAATAACTTTACCAAATGTGTTAGACCATTGCTTCTGGCTACACAAGGTATGCAGTTTTTCCAAACCAGCTGATCAATTACAATTGCTCATGGTAATGTCATAGTTGAGTCTCAATTTAAATGCCAACAAAACAAGAACATTTCCTATTCTAGTAACAGATGTACAAAACCTTTCAACGGTCGGCTATCCAATAAACTTAAAATCGTTTTTTGATAATTTGATATTTAGACTTGTCAGTGTAACCAGCATACTGAGTGGCTCCATAGGAACGGATGAGAACACCTGGGGTGTAATCATTAGTCCAAACAGTTAAAACAAGTTTCTCTATTAGACAAAATCAGGTAGGTCCCGTTTTGTTTGCTTCCATTTAGGAAACGTTTTGGAACAGAATCGGCGTAATGAATACGCCCTTGCTTCAGACTACAATATCATAAGGCTATACAGTACTTACGAATTGGAACTCTGTAGCTGAACCAGCACCTGCCTCTGCTTTCTTGTCTCCACCAGCTGTAAAGAAGAAAAAAAACAGCTTGTAGGCCAAACATTCTTTCTCCAATAATGTTTTAAGTTATGGGTCATTTTCAATAAAACGTCACAAGTTTGATTTGGCTGCTGGGGGGCAAGGAGACCTCATATCCACTAAAACTATTGACAACTACATGCGGTTTAAGGGATTGTTAAATAAATGTTAACTTTTTGATTTGAATATCACCTATTGAAGATAGTCAGGACTAAACATTTCTGATTATTCCATGCAAAACAATTGTGCACAGTTAGCTCTATCATCAGAGTTACGCAGCAAGTAAATGCATGCTTTTCATGATCAGTAAATGTGAATGACCATGTCATTTCTGATAGGTTGTAAGCCAAACATTTTCACCCATTCAACATCAACCTTCACACTAGTTACACAAAGGCTGAGACAAGTCATTACTGATCACAAATGTGATCAACTACTGGAAACCAAGGCAGGGTTAGCATCAGTGTATTTTAAGCTACAAAGCACACTAGTCAGCAGATGAGATGGCTGAAAGCTAACTTTTGGACGAGCAGGATCCTGTAACACTATACATACGTGGTGCAGCAGATCTCCTGTAATTGTCTCGGTCACCCCCATCACGGTTGAAGCGGGCGGGCCTCTCTCCCCGCTCTCCCTCCATACCTGGAAAAGAAACGACAACGCTCAGCTGAGTGGAAGGTTAAAGACGCTCAAAAACACAGGAAGGATCATCACGTCGAGGTCCAATTAGCACCTAGGGCTTTAAAGCACTAAATTCAATAGTCCTCACTGTCCGGTCCTTGAGGACCAGTGTATGCAGGCAGACCTGTTCAAGCCCAGCTCTAACCCACATGATTGAACTAAATCGGCCCAAATTTAAAAATACCACGATTAGTTGAATCAGTTGTTAGTACTGAGCTGGTACTAAAGCCAGCACACTGCAAACCCCAGGATTGGAACGCTCCAGCCCAGGTTATTGAAGTAGGGGCCTTACTAGGAACAGTAACACCAGATTCACATTACTGTGCTGGCCTGGAAACTTTCTTTTCAGCACAGTTCCAGCAGCTACAATGGATGTGTAGTACACAGCTCAGCAGTGTGAAAATGGTAGGCATACAAGTGGACGTACCCTTGGGCCTGGGCCTTGCGGTCTCAGGACGCATCTGGCGGCGCAGAGTGGCAGGAACAATCTCAGGTGGAAGGTGCAGGAAGTCTCTCAGGTACTGGATACCTTCATTGGTGAGGTACCAGTAAAAATGGCGCCAGGCAAATTGCTCCTTAACATACCCAAGTGACTTCAAGGACTGAAAGACAAACATGCAAAACATGCATTTTCTAGCCAGAGATACAATAAAGTCACAAAAATCTCAGATAAGGCATGCTAGGAAATGTCTTTATGTAGACCAACTGAGTACAAGTCTGCAAATCCACATCAAATATGCATCATCTCTTCACTGTCACCCTTGTGTAGTCCACTCACAAAATTCACCTTCAGGTCTTCACATCAACAAATCTGACTTCAGATACAACGCAGTCCTTAACTGGTTACAAAACACACTTGAAATGTTGCCTAATAGTGCAACCAGACACAGTTTATACCTGTGGACATCATGCTACTTGACACAAGAACTGCACCCCAGTCTCAAATGATAAAACGATAACTCAAAGTAGAAGCAATAGTTTCTCTTACCAGCATTGCTTTCATCACATGAAGATTGGGCACGTTCTTGTCAGCAAGCTCGGGGTGCTTAGGCAGATGCACATCTTTCTTTGCCACCATGACGCCCTCTTTGAAGAGGAGCTCATAGATCGCAATACGGTTCTTCTTGGGCATCAGCATCTGTTCACACAAACGACAATTAGACAAGCGTTCGCGGTACTGGCTGGCTTACATTCGCCTACAAGGTGGTCACGGTTTGACCAAGTTTGGGAGCCCTATGTCATCTCCCCCAGTCGGTAGCTAACCAGCTTCGTCGGGCAACTATGGTATGGGCTCATTTCCCAGATGTAACAGAGACCTTTAATTAATATATATATATTTATTTTTTTAAACAAGGCTTATACAGTCTAATGATAACGCCACACTTAAACGTGTATCTGTTGCATCCGGTAAAGTGGTAGCTAGCTTGGGGGCGTCAGAAAAGTTAGCTTAATGGTCGAGCGGTGGGCGAGTAACCGAAAGGTTGGTGGATCGAATCCCCGAGCCGAAAATGTAAACATCTGTCGCCCTGAACGAGGCAGTTAACCCGATAAGCAGTCATTGTAGATAAGGATTTGTTCTTAACTGACTTGCCTAGTTAAAACATTTTTTTTTTAAAAAGCTATCTAGCGTTGACCAAAATGCAGTCATGCCTGGGTAGTTACCTCGAATAGCTTGTGTATATCAGCCTACCTCTCGAGTAATACAAGTATTTTTGGGGAAATGTGTGGATGTTTATAACAACGAGATACACATCTATGTAAACTGAGCGTAACAGCTTCCTACAATGTAAGATGTTGGAGATTTATTACGATATTTTTTTCCGGAATTTACTTACCTTACAACTTGCTAGGGGACCGGAGCCGGAAAGAAAGACAGAACTCGTTCACAAGAGCGTTTATGCGCAGGCGTTGGACCTAAGCAGCTTTAACGCCATCTACTGAGCTGGCGGGAAAACTGTAGTAAAATAAATTGGATTACCAGTATTGTTAAATTATTATCATTCTATTTTTTTCTATTTACTATTATTACCATATGGGTAAAATAGCCATGCACCTTTGTTAATAACATAGTCTAATTAATGAACACATCTCTGCAGCACACTGTCTGAGTTTACACCACTTCAATCTGAACCTGTTCCAATCATCCTCGCAAGGTTTTTTAATTTTTTTCTTCATTTAATCTTTATTTAACTAGGCAAGTTAAGAACAAATTCTTATTTACAATGACGGCCTACCCAAAGGCAAAGGGCCTCACAAAGGCAAAAGACACCACAACACTACATAAAGAAAGACATAAGACAACAACATAGCAAGGCAGCAACACATGACAACACAGCATGGTAGCAACACAACATGGCAGCAGTTCAACATGGTAGCAGCACAAAACAGAGTAAAAACATTATTGGGCACAGACAACAGCACAAAGGGCATGAAGGTAGAGACAACAATACATCACAACTGTCAGTAAGAGTGTCCATAGTTGAGTCTTTGAATGAAGAGATTGAGATAAAACTGTCCAGTTTGAGTGTTTGTTGTTGCAGCTCGTTCCAGTTGCTAGCTGCAGCGAACTGAAAAGAGGAGACCAAGGGATGTGTGTACTTTGGGGACCTTTAACAGAATGTGACTGGCAGAACGGGTGTTGTATGTGGAGGATGAGGGCTGCAGTAGATATCTCAGATAGGGGGGAGAACATCCAGAGCCGGCTCCAGGCATAAGTTTGGCCCTGTCCGGGGGTGTCCTCGGATGGGGCCACAGTGTCTCCTGACCCCTCCTGTCTCAGCCTCCAGTATTTATGCTGCATTAGTTTATGTGTCGGGGGGCTAGGGTCAGTTTGTTATATCTGGAGTACTTCTCCTGTCCTATTCGGTGTCCTGTGTGAATCTAAGTGTGCGTTCTCTAATTCCCTCCTTCTCTCTTTCTTTCTCTCTCTCGGAGGACCTGAGCCCTAGGACCATGCCCCAGGAATACCTGACATGATGACTCCTTGCTGTCCCCAGTCCACCTGACTGTGCTGCTGCTCCAGTTTCAACTGTTCTGCCTTATTATTATTCAACCATGCTGGTCATTTATGAACATTTGAACATCTTGGCCATGTTCTGTTATAATCTCCACCCGGCACAGCCAGAAGAGGACTGGCCACCCCACATAGCCTGGTTCCTCTCTAGGTTTCTTCCTAGGTTTTTGCCTTTCCAGGGAGTTTTTCCTAGCCACCGTGCTTCTACACCTGCATTGCTTGCTGTTTGGGGTTTTAGGCTGGGTTTCTGTACAGCACTTTGAGATATCAGCTGATGTACGAAGGGCTATATAAATAAATTTGATTTGATTAGATTTTGATAAGCAGTCGCTTAGGGCCCCAGTCCGCTAGGGTATTTATAAAAAAGTTCGGGTGTCAAGAAGGTATACGTTCGAAACTTCATTGTGTATCAGCTATTTTTCTGTTATGTCAGTCAATAACGGTCACTCAATTAGCCATGTCAGCTAACAATTTTTCAGATTGGTAAATTAGGCTAGCCAGCTTTCTAAACTTGTAGTAATCATGTCCGAAAACCAACCCTGGCCCCCATTGATTTTGTTAGTCAATCTCACTCAGATATAATTAACATGGCATAAGTCATGGAAAAATGTGTAGAATTCAGGGGAGGGGGGGCGCAAACCATATCTTGCTTAGGGCCCCAAAAGGCTAGAGCCGGCCCTGGGACCATCCCCCATCTGTCGCCTCTTTGCCCCCCGCACTTTAAGTGCAACACACAAGGCAAGCCTTTGCTGTCAGTTGACTGAGCAGGGTCTATCGACCATTCTAGCTATTATAACGGAAACATTTGTATATTTAGGCCAACAGGGGAGTCGGACACATCGCATTACGTTCTCTGGTATGTCATGCATTTATATGCGCATTCGCAATTTGTAGTTTGGTTGAGTAGAAACTAGAAAGAGCAAAAGAACAGTATCGTTTGACTGGTAGGCTACGCAACCCATTTCATACTGCTGCTACCCGCGGCAGCGATACTTTTCCAACCTGCAGTTTTTTTGTTGTTGTATTCTTTAGTAACCAAAATTGTACAACATATAGCTGTTATAGCCTTTTGACTGTCAAATGACGCCATTATACCGCACCTATAGCATGCTTCGCATAATAACTATGTATATGATTAATTTGTTTTCATTCATTTTGAATGAGGATAATAGGATGGTTTGGGGTTGAACATCCCCTGCCTGTAATTCTCACAGAAACCACTTTATTTCGCGCAACAACAAAAACAATCGACACTTTCCCTGGCTACCACTTCTCTCGGGCAACTAAAAATGTAAGCAGTCTCATCTCAACTGTTTAAGTCACTCCAACAAAACAATGTTCAGGTACATTGCTCGAATATTTTGTCATTTAGAAAAAGATTTAAGACTACATTTAATCAAATATAGTTAGATCTATAACTTTTTTATATATATATACCAGTAAGGGAGCCTAAAGAAAAATAATCAATTTGGCTAGAGTGATTGCCATCAGTTTTTATAAAATAATAATATTTAAAGTTAGTATGTTTGGGGCAAAATGCCCCCAGGACAATCCAATACAAGTCAATAGTACCCATATTAGCATTTTTCAAATCATGTCCAAATCATCTACAGTATCTATAACTAACTTCAGTGAACAAATCATCTATAAGTAACTTCATTGAACTTCATTGAAATCAATTTTGAGATACTTTAGGATGATTTCGATAGGAAGCGTGAAAATTAATAGGGACCTTACATCATTGGGCTTTGATATTTTATTTATTTAATTACAGTAAGATACCTAGACTTTAGCTTTTAAGAGTCAATTACAAAAAAAAGGGAAAAAATGTAAACATATATAGATTTTAACACACTAAACTTCAGGGATAATTTTGTCCCGATGGTGGGGCAAAACACCCCCTTTCTAAATTTTCGATTTTTATTAAATAACAAAAAAACTATTAATTCTGCCCACTTATTTCTCTTCAAAATGTGTTTGCCTCAGGATAGCCAGTATGCAGATATTTCATATTTTTACCAAACTTTTTTGTTCTCAGAAAATAGAAATGTTACCTACCCTAAACAACCTCTCAGATAAATGATCTATACATCTAGTACAATATTCATATCAATGCCATCCACCATCCAGGCTTTTATACATAATCTATTAGAGGAGCATGTCTTTCCTTGAGTAAGCTTGAGAGATATGGGATAATCACCAATAGGAGCAGAATTGGTTGAACCAACTAAGCTAGTGGGCCCTAGCAGTGGTTCAGATAAAGACCTCTCTTCAGGTCCTGACTCCTGATGGTTCTAGACTGTATTTACACAGGCAGCCCAGTTCTGATCTTTTTCCACCAAATGGTCTTTTGACCAATCAGATCAACTATTTTACCAATAATTGTGCAAAATATCAGAATTGGGCTGCATGTGTGAACGCAGAATGTCCTAATGTGAGTCAGGTCTGCTCAGGTTCTGTGATGGAGGGTCAGCTGAGAGGATGCTGTAACCAGTACAGTGAGACATGGTATCTGGTTACAAAAGCTAAAGGGTTGCTGCATAATAACATTAAATATATTGTACATGTTTGATGCAGCCTCTCAGACAGCTGAGTGTTTGTGGTCATGGACACATTTAATTTGGGGGACTTGCCCCAAATAAACAATTCTGTGGAGTTTCTCAGTGAAGTTGTCTGACCTCCATCTGCAGAGAGAGAGAGAGAGAAGAGAGAGAGAGAGAGAGAGAGAGAGAGAGAGAGAGAGAGAGAGAGAGAGAGAGAGAGAGAGAGAGAGAGAGAGAGAGAGAGAGAGAGAGAGAGAGAGAGAGAGAGAGAGAGAGAGAGAGAGAGAGAGAGAGAGAGAGAGAGAGAGAGAGAGAGAGAGAGAGAGAGAGAGAGAGAGAGAGAGAGAGAGCTGTTCAACAGGGCACTGTCCAGGGTCCTGAACTCCATCACCATGCTGAATGACACTGGACCTCAGAGCACGTTGTCTGTCCTGGCGAAGCCCCATTTCAAGCGGAAATCGTTCATTGGAGAAAAGCACTAGGGAGTATAGGCCTAGCAATGTGAAGGTCCATTTTGTTTCAGCCAAACCCACACCTGGAACATTTATTTGGATCTCCACAAAGGTTGGCCTTGGCGATACTCCATGCCAACGTTTACCTCCAGATCAAGAAATGTGTCTTCAGCACTGAGAGTTGTTGTTTGGCCAGCAGAAAAACTCATTCTCATTCTCTCGCCATGCTCTGTGTTTGCGTTCTGAGCATAAATGAGCTGCATGAAAGCCATCTGCTGTTTGAGATGAATAAACCAACACATTTATCTATGTTTTTATCAAAGTCTGTTATGATGCCTGCCGCAATGGGTCCACATAAGGCTTTTACTCTGAAGTGAAGGGCACGATGAAACTAGAAGAGCAGAGGGTCATACAGTACTTTAGTACTGTGTGTGTGTGTGTGTGTGTGTGTATTTGCCTACATGCATGCATGCTTCAGTGTGTTTGCATGTGTGTATGTGCGTGTGCATGCGTCTATGTGTTCGTGTCACGTATGTGTCTGTGCGTGTGTGTGCCCCTGTCTGTGTTAGTGTGTAATTGGATTAATTAATGTGATGAATATGAATGGGGCCCAGGACACACGTCTGATTTATACAACCCAATTCAGCTGACTCCGCTGAAGGAGGAATGACAGATGTGGCACCATTTCTAATGTAATTAATTAGCCCAGATCATAAGTTGTTTTTCTTCTCCAAATGAATGTGAATCTGCCACTGTAGGACTGTTGGCTATTCCCCATGGATACATCCATTCACTGTTTGCCTCAGTCATTTGTACATACAAGCCTCCTTGTCACATCTGCTCTCCACAATCTTAATCCTACACTAAATGACACTGCATTTGATTTTGCCAAATCACTGGTTTTACCCATTCCCATCTTGTGTAGCCTGAAGATGCGTTATTTGTAGTAGTAGTAGTAGTAGTAGTAGTAGTAGTAGTAGTAGTAGTAGTCTGTCATTTTGTTTTATTATGACATCCATAATCCTACTCCTGATGTAATAACTGTCTCTTTCTTGTGTGCTTCTTTAGGGGTGGGGATTTTAAGGAACACAATCCAAACCTGCATGGGGATATATGGAAACCTGATTGGCCCAGTTGAGAAGGTAAGAGTTTTCACTGATTTCTGATTAGGCTCACATTTCAACATACAAGCAGAAACTCCCTGTTTTCTACTGGTTGAGTGTGCTCCCTATATATAGATGCAGACTTTGTACCTTTAAAATGTAATTCACTGATCTAACACAATTGGATAGGGGCAAAGGAAGGGGAGGAGCGTATCATATCATTAGTATCTGGTTGAGAGATGGCGAGGGTGGCAGGGAAGGGGCTCTCCACAGGCCCAGACCAGGCAGGCCCAGGCACCCAGCCCAACCACCATGCTGGGTGGTAATTGAGCAGTTTGCCTGTAGAGCCTATGAGAGACGAGCAGATGGTGAATTCCTCTACAGCGTATGACTTGGCAGAAATGGATACTGTATGTGTCCCAACTGGTTGGTTTGAAACACATTTGGAAATCCTCTGTTTTGTTCTTAATTTTGCTTGATGGATTAAGGCAATCAATTCTTCCATTATGAGTCTCAGTCATGAGTCATCACCTTTCCGACAGTGAACACACATGCATCTCATATATGTAACCACTGCTCCCATACAGAATAGCTTGTTAGGAGAAGGACTTGGCTCTGTCTATCCATCCACCAGTACTGTCTGTGACCTAGGCTGTGTCCCAAATGGAACGCTATTCCCTATATAGTGCACTACTTTTGACATGAGCCCTATGGATATAGGGTGCCTTTTGGGATTCAGACGTAATGGAAACCCGTGTGGGTGTTGACTGCAGGTTTTAACTGTTCATCTATAGTCCAGATTTACAGTGTCCGTTCAATGGAGAGCTGTAGAGCTATGGGAGAGGGCAGCAAGGGCCGGTGGAGGGAGGAAATGGCTTTATGTTGTCAAAGCGTTGGGTGCAGAACTTGTTTGATTGTTCCAAGGCACCATTTAATCCTCTGACCTCATGTTAGCACGTCTAGCTGGCAGACATACCCTATAGTCCAGGGGTTGGCAACAGGTGGCCCGCGGTTCAAAACCTGGCCCACCAGTGATATTTTTTGGCCCCCAAAGTTTTTAGTATAACATTTTTATTATTTTTTTATAAATAAAAAAAACTAAAATCACCAGGAAATCAGCTAAAAATGAGTTTAATTTAGGAAATCTGTTCTCAATTATTCCCACGAATAGAAACACGGACATGTGTAATCGTGTCAATGTAATCAAGGTATGACACAATTTTTAATGCTTTTTCGGCTCAGTTGTGGTCAATTTGTAATGTACAAACTATTATTAATATGTTTCGGCCGCCGACCATCCGCTCAGACAAAAATCAGCCGTGGCTGAATCTAGTTGATGATCCCTGCTCTAGTGTCACTGTGAGGGTTTGACAATTTTACAGTGTTAATGTGCTCTAATCTGTGTCTTAATTATGCATTGACTCTAGCATCTCGGATATTGTAGATGGTCTTTGCTTACCTGCATCCTTGAATAGTTTTTCCTCTCACTACGAGGACACGAGAGCTCATTCATGAAAACACCATCAGATAACCTCTCTGTTGTGTAGCTAATCACAGCAGTGAGCAGCTGCAGTGTGTATTTGAGTGTCTCATTTCGCCTACTTGGCATTGTAAGTTCAGAAACGATTGGTGCCTCTCTGTAGAGCTCTCTTTAGCATTCCTGAGTGTTATTGTGGCTCTCCGGTGGCTGAGCCCTGGGCTTGAGTGAATGTCCTGCCCCGGTTATAAACTACTGGGCCAGGGAAGCATTATTGATCAAAAGCTAACTGGAATGGAGACTTTTTGGAGGACAGGAATCCTCTGTGGTCTCTCTAGGCTATTGATTGGATGTGTAGCCTAACCTTGCAGAGGCTTTATAATTGGTCTCACCAAGGTGTATATAGCTAAATGCTTGGCATTTAGATGTTAGCTATTTTGGAGTACAATGTTATTAGTGCAGTCAAATGTTGTCAGTAGCCTATGCCTCATTTTATATCAATAAATTAAGTGTTCTTGTGGTCAATTAAGACTGTTAGGACTGTTTAGAACAAAAAATATCCATTGTGGCATTATTATATCCACCATGGTGTTATTATATCCACCATGGGGTTATTATGTCCACCATGGTGTTATTATATCCACCGTTATGATGTCCACCATGGAGTTATTATGTCCACCATGTTGTTATTATGTCCACCATGTTGTTATTATGTCCACCATGGAGTTATTATGTCCACCATGGTGTTATTATATCCACCATTATGATGTCCACCATGGCATTATTATATCCACCATGTTGTTATTATGTCCACCATGTTGTTATTATGTCCACCATGTTGTTATTATGTCCACCATGGAGTTATTATGTCCACCATGGTGTTATTATATCCACCGTTATGATGTCCACCATGGTGTTATTATATCCACCATGGCATTATTATGTCCACCATGGAGTTATTATGTCCACCATGTTGTTATTATGTCCACCATGGAGTTATTATGTCCACCATGGAGTTATTATGTCCACCATGGAGTTATTATGTCCACCATGGAGTTATTATGTCCACCATGTTGTTATTATGTCCACCATGTTGTTATTATGTCCACCATGTTGTTATTATGTCCACCATGGCATTATTATATCCACCATGGCGTTATTATATCCACCATGGCGTTATTATATCCACCATGGAGTTATGATGTCCACCATGGCATTATTATGTCCACCATGGCGTTATTATATCCACTACGGGTACAGTTCCTGCAGGGGGTCAACAGGGGGTCAAACAGAAGCCATAAACAGAGAAATATTGTACTCCAGGCACCTCACCATGGTCAGGAATTTGGCCACGGATACATGCGAGCTGATGGGGAGGCATGTATAGAGAATAAAGACAAAAGAAAGACACTAAACGCCTCAGGCTCCTCAGTCTCTACACACACACACCAGGATTCTGACCTAAATAATGTTTTTTACCTATTTTCTTCCTTCCTGCCCCTTATCTCCCTCCCCTCTCTTCTGGCCCCCTCTCTCTCCTGGCCCCTCTCTCTCCTGGCCCCCTCTCTCCCCTGCCTCCCTCTCTCTCCTGGCCCCCTCTCTCTACTGGCCCCCTCTCTCCCCTGCCCCCCTCTCTCCCCTGCCTCCCTCTCTCTCCTGGCCCCCTCTCTCCCATGCCTCCCTCTCTCTCCTTTCCCCTTATCTCTTGTCTTAATCTCTCTCTTGCCTCCCTCTCTCCCGCCTCCCTGTCTCTCCTGGCCCCCTCTCTCCCCTGCCTCCCTCTCTCTCCTAGCCCCCTCTCTCTCCTGGCCCCCTCTCTCCCATGCCTCCCTCTCTCTCCTGGCCCCCTCTCTCCCCTGCCTCCCTCTCTCTCCTGGCCCCCTCTCTCCCCTGCCTCCCTCTCCCTCCTGGCCCCCTCACTCTTGTCTTCATCTCTCTCCTGGCCCCCTTTCTCTCCTGGCCCCCTCTCTCTCCTGGCCCCCTCTCTCCCCTGCCTCCCTCTCTGTCCTGGCCCCCTTTCTCTCCTGGCCCCCTCTCTCCCCTGCCTCCCTCTCTCTCCTGGCCCCCTCTCTCCCCTGCCTCCCTTTCTCTCCTGGCCCCCTCTCTCCCCTGCCTCCCTTTCTCTCCTGGCCCCCTCTCTCTTGTCTTCATCTCTCTCCTGGCCCCTTCTCTCTCCTGCCCCCCTCTCTCTCCTGGCCCCCTCTCTCCCCTGCCTCCCTCTCTGTCCTGGCCCCCTCTCTCTCCTGGCCCCCTTTCTCCCCTGTCTCCCTCTCTCCCCTGGCCCCCTCTCTCTTGTCTTCATCTCTCTCCTGGCCCCCTTTCTCTCCTGCCCCCCCCCCCTCTCCCCTGCCTCCCTCTCTGTCCTGGCCCCCTCTCTCTCCTGGCCCCCTTTCTCCCCTGTCTCCCTCTCTCTTCTGGCCCCTTCTCTCTTGCCTCCCTCTGCCCTACCTCTTTTTATCTTGCGGCCCCATATCTCCTTCCCTCCTCTCTCTCTGACCTTCCTTACTTTCCTGCCTTACTCTTCCCCTCCTTCCCCTCTCTCCCCCTTGCCTTCATCTTTTCTCCTAACCATTTTCTCTCCTGTCCTTTTCCTCTCCATGACAAATGTTCTCCTTGAGACTTCCTACAAATGTGTCAGCCGGACAGGAAGGGAGTGCGCTCACTGGCAGCTGGCTAATTATTGATGGCCTTACCTGTCTTTAGGAGGATGGGGCAAAGTTCAGTCTGCGTGTTTGTGTGTGTGTGTGTGTGTGTGTGTGTGTGTGTGTGTGTGTGTGTGTGTGTGTGTTGTGTATGTGTGGTGGTGGTGGTGGTTAGACAACAGGGTGTGCCATCTCCTTCAGGTGCGTAGCTATTCTAGTTGCCTGTAACCTCTAAAACTGTCCGTCTCGAGTCTGTCTCAAGGGTGGACACAGATTGCTCCGAGTGACCAGGCGCATTACTGTTGTTATGTTATTCTAAAAGTAACAATAGAGATAATACATACATATATATAGATATATGTATGTATAATATATAATATATATATATAATACAGATATAATACATACAATACATACTGTCAGAAATATTCACAGACTTATACAACCTAGGCGAAATGACACAATTTAGCAAAATCAAGGTTCTTTAGAGGACTCCTATACTTAAGCAATAAGGCCCGAGGGGGTGTGGTAAATGGCCAATATACCATGGGTAAGGGCTGTTCTTAGGCACGACGCAAAGCCCTTAGGATACAGCTCTTAACCGTGGTATATTGGCCATATACAGCAAACCGCCAGGTGTTTATCGCTATTATAAACTGGTTACCAACGTAATTACAGCAGTAAAAATACATGTTTTGTCATACCCATGGTATATGGTCTGATATACCACGACTGTCAGCCAATCAGCATTCTGGGATGGAACCACCCACTTTATGATTTGCTGATAATGTGAACAATGTTGTTTAGTTTTTCTCTTACCTGATTAGCTAGCTGCTCCTCCACTGCAGTAGAGCGGCAGGTAGCCTAGTGCTACGCCATCCAAGATGCAGTGCAGACGTGTTTTGTTCGTCCTCTCGTGTACTTTTGTATTTTTCGTCTTTTTTTGTGTATATATATACATTTTATTTTCAATCTCTTTTCCATTTTAATTAAATTATACCTTCCGGTAACCTGCCTCACCCAATGTGATACGGAACCGCTATTATTTTACATTTTTAGACCTTATAGCAAGAACCACCTAGCCACCAGAAGCGAAACAGCTAATTAAAAAGCTAAAGCTATTTAGTAATTGTTAGCCACTGCTAGCAGCCTTTACCTTCTGCACAGATACCAGCCCTTTTTTTTAGCCTGGATAATACTCTCCAGCCTACCAGTATCGGACTGTCTCTCCACTACAACGCCGGATTCCTGCCATAATCCCTGGACCATTACTCTTGATTTTCACAGCTAGCTAGCACCCACCGAGTTACCCAGTACCGAAGCTATCCCTGAGGCCCACCTCCTGGCCTACTCAGTTGTTCACCCGGACTACACCCAGACACAGCTAGAACCCACTACTCCACCGGATCCTTGCCGTAAGCTCTGGACCTTGGCACCGGATCACCGCTGCTACCGAGTGGCTATAGTGGCTGCCCCGAAGCTAGCACCAGTTAGCCGTGAGCCAGGCGCATCTCTCGGCTGGCAAACTAAATTTCTACAACTACAATACACCTCTTTCGCCATCTGGCTTGGATCTTTTGTCGACAAGGCGCCCCGCCGCACCATCATGACTGGTCTGCCACGAATACTCCATCTGCTGTGCCTTCAACTGGCCTCCGTCTGACGTCGGAGCAGATCCTTCTACTAGCCCTGGGCTACTAACTTTAAACGCTGTGTCGCCCGCGTGCTAGCGTAGTAGCGACTACTTCCCTGTTCCATCGATTGCTGCCCCGGGACTCTATGATCACTTGGCTACATAGCTGATGCCTGCTGGACTGTCCATTAATCACGGTACTCCATTCTGTCGGCCCCAGCCGTGAACTAAGACTCTGTGTGTATTTAACCAACGTTCTCTGCCCAGTCATAGCCATTTTACCTGTTGTTGTTTTAGCTGATTGGCTGTTGTTGTCTCACCCGTTGTTGTCTTAGCTAGCTCTCCCAATCAAATCAAAATCTAATCAAATGTATTTATATAGCCCTTCTTACATCAGCTGATATATCAAAGTGCTGTACAGAAACCCAACCTAAAACCCCAAACAGCAAGCAATGCAGGTGTAGAAGCAGGCTAGGAAAAACTCCCTAGAAAGGCCAAAACCTAGGAAGAAACCTAGAGAGGAACCAGGCTATGAGGGGTGGCCAGTCCTCTTCTGGCTGTGCCGGGTGGGGATTATAACAGAACATGGCCAAGATGTTCAAATGTTCATAAATGACCAGCAGGGTCAAATAATAATAATCACAGTGGTTGTCGAGGGTGCAACAAGTCAGCACCTCAGGAGTAAATGTCAGTTGGCTTTTCATAGCCGATCACGGAGAGTATCTCTACCGCTCCTGCTGTCTCTAGAGAGTTGAAAACAGCAGGTCTGGGACAGGTAGCACGTCCAGTGAACAGGACAGGGTTCCATAGCCGCAGGCAGAACAGTTGAAACTGGAGCAGCAGCTCAGCCAGGTGGACTGGGGACAGCAAGGAGACATGCCAGGTAGTCCTGAGGCATGGTCCTAGGGTCAGGTCCTCCGAGAGAGAGAAACAAAGAAAAAAAGAGAGAAAGAGAGAATTAGAGAGAGCATACTTAAATTCACACAGGACACCGGATAAGACAGGAGAAATACTCCAGATATAACAGACTGACCCTAGCCCCCCGACACATAAACTACTGCAGCATAAATACTGGAGGCTGAGACAGGAGGGGTCAGGAGACACTGTGGCCCACGTCAGCGACTCAACCCACTCAAGTGACGCACCCCCCCTAGGGACAGCATGGAAGAGCACCAGTAAGCCAGTGACTCAGCCCCTGTAGTAGGGTTAGAGGCAGAGAATCCCAGTGGAGAGAGGGGAACCGTCCAGGCAGAGACAGCAAGGGCGGTTGGTTGCACCAGAGCCTTTCCGTTCACCTTCACACTCCTGGGCCAGACTACACTCAATCATATGACCCACTGAAGACATGAGTCTTCAAGACATGAGTCTTCAGTAAAGACTTAAATGTTGAGACCGAGTCTGCGTGGGTAGGCAGACCATTCCATAAAAATGGAGCTCTATAGGAGAAAGCCCTGCCTCCAGCTGTTTGCTTAGAAATTGTAGGGACAATTAGGAGGCCTGCGTCTTGTGACCATAGCGTACGTGTAGGTATGTACGCCAGGACCAAATCGGAAAGATAGGTAGGAGCAACCCCATGTAATGCTTTGTAGGTTAGCAGTAAAACCTTGAAATCAGCCCTTGCCTTAACAGAAAGCCAGTGTAGGGAGGCTAGCACTGAAGTAATATGATCAAATTTTGGGGTTCTAGCAGCCGTATATAGCACAAACGGAAGTTTATTTAGTGCTTTATCCGGGTAGCCGGAAAGTAGAGCATTGCAGTAGTCTAACCTAGGAGTAACAAAAGCATGGATACATTTTTTTGTATCATTTTTGGACAGGACGTTTCTGATTTTTGCAATGTTACGTAGATGGAGAAAAGCTGTCCTTGAAACAGTCTTTATAAGTTTGTCAAAAGAGAGATCAGTGTCCAGAGTAACGTCGAGGTCCTTCACAGTTTTATTTGAGACGACTGTACAACCATCAAGATTAATTGTCAGATTCAACAGAAGATCTCTTTGTTTCTTGGGACCTAGAACAAGCATCTCTGTTTTGTCCGAGTTTAAAAGTAGAAAGTTTGCAGCCATCCACTTCCTTGTGCCTGAAACACAGGCTTCTAGCGGGGGCAATTTTGGGGCTTCACCATGTTTCATTGAAATGTACAGCTGTGTGTCATCCGCATAGCAGTGAAAGTTAACATTATGTTTCCGAATGACATCCCCAAGAGGTAAAATATATAGTGAAAACAATAGTGGTCCTAAAACGGAACCTTGAGGAACACTGAAATTTACAGTTGATTTGTCAGAGGACAAACCATTCAAAGAGACAAACGGATATCTTTCCGGCAGATAAGATCTAAACCAGGCCAGAACTTGTCCGTGTAGACCAATTTGGGATTCCAATCTCTCCAAAAGAATGTGGTGATCGATGGTATCAAAAGCAGCACTAAGGTCTAGGAGCACGAAGACAGATGCAGAGCCTCGGTCTGACGCCATTAAAAGGTCATTTACCACCTTCACAAGTGCAGTGTCAGTGCTATGATGGGGTCTAAAACCAGACTGACACATTTCATATACATTGTTTGTCTTCAGAAAGGCAGTGAGTTGCTGAGCAACAGCTTTTTCTAAAATTGTAGGTAGTTTTTTATATTTTCTGGGTCAAGGTTTGGCTTTTTCAGGAGAGTCTTTATTACTGCCACTTTTAGTGAGTTTGGTACACATCCAGAGGATAGAGAGCCATTTATTATGTTCAACATAGGAGGGCCAAGCACAGGAAGCAGCTCTTTCAGTAGTTTAGTTGGAATAGGGTCCAGTATGCAGCTTGAAGTTTTAGAGGCCATGATTATTTTCATCATTGTGTCAAGAGATATAGTACTAAAACACGTGAGTGTCTCCCTTGATCCTAGGTCCTGGCAGAGTTGTGCAGAGTCAGGACAACTGAGCTTTGGAGGAATACGCAGATTTAAAGAGGAGTCCGTAATTTGCTTTCTAATGATCATGATCTTTTCCTCAAAGACGTTCATTAATGTATTACTGCTGAAGTGAAAGCTCTCTTGGGGAATGCTGCTTTTTAGTTAGCTTTGCGACATTATCAAAAATACATTTCGGATTGTTCTTTTTTTCCTCAATTAAGTTTGAAAAATAGGATGATCAAGCAGCAGTGAGGGCTCTTCGATACTGCACGGTATTGTCTTTCCAAGCAAGTCGGAAGACTTCCAGTTTGGTGTGGCGCCATTTCCGTTCCAATTTTCTGGAAACTTGCTTTAGAGGTCGGGTATTTTCTGTATACCAGGGAGCTAGTTTCTTATGACAAATGTTTTTAGTTTTTAGGGGTGCAACTGCATCTAGGGTATTGTGCAAGGTGAAATTGAGTTCCTCAGTTAGGTGGTTAACTGATTTGTGTCCTCTGACGTTCTTGGGTAGGCAGAGGGAGTCTGGAAGGGCATCAAGGAATCTTTGGGTTGTCTGAGAATTTATAGCACGGCTTTTGATGCTCCTTGGTTGGGGTCTGAGCAGATTATTTGTTGCGTTTGCAAACGTAATAAAATGGTGGTCCGATAGTCCAGGGTTATGAGGAAAAACATTAAGATCCACAACATTTATTCCACGGGACAAAACTAGATCCAGAGTATGACTGTGGCAGTGAGTACGTCCAGAGACATGTTGGACAAAACCCACTGAGTCGATGATGGCTCCGAAAGCCTTTTGGAGTGGGTCTGTGGACTTTTCCATGTGAATATTAAAGTCACCAAAAATGTGAATATTATCTGCTATGACTACAATGTCCGATAGGAATTCAGGGAACTCAGTGGGGAACGCTGTTTATGGCCCAGGAGGCCTGTAAAACAGTAGCTATAAAAAGTGATTGGGTAGGCTGCATAGATATCATGACTAGAAGCTCAAAAGACGACAACGTCATTTTTTGTTTGTTGTAAATTGACATTTGCTATCGTAAATGTTAGCAACACTTCCGCCTTTGCGGGATACACAGGGGATGTGGTCACTAGTATAACCAGGAGGTGAGGCCTCATTTAACACAGTAAATTCATCAGGCTTAAGCCATGTTTCAGTCAGGCCAATCACATCAAGATTATGATCAGTGATTAGTTAATTGACTATAACTGCCCTATGAAGTGAGGGATCTAACATTAAGTAGGCCTATTTTCAGATGGGAGGTATCACAATCTCTTTCAATAATGTCAGGAATGGAGGAGGTCTTTATTCTAGTGAGATTGCTAAAGCGAACACCGCCATGTTTAGTTTTGCCCAACCTAGGTCGAGGCACAGACACGGTCTCAATGGGGATAGCTGAGCTGATTACACTTGACTGTGCTAGTGGCAGACTCCACTAAGCTGGCAGGCTTGCTAACAGCCTTCTGCCTGTTCTGCACCCTATTTCATTGTGGAGCTAGGGGTGATTGAGCCCTGTTTATGTTCGTAGATAAGATGAGAGCACCCCTCCAGCTAGGATGGAGTCCGTCACTCCTCAACAGGCCAGGCTTGGTCATGTTTGTGGGTGAGTCCCAGAAAGAGGGCCAATCATCTACAAATTATATATTTTGGGAGGTGCAGAAAACAGTTTTCAACCAGCGATTGAGTTGTGAGACTCTGCTGTAGAGCTCATCACTCCCCCTAACTGGGACGGGGCCAGAGACAATTACTCGATGCCGACACATCTTTCTAGCTGATTTACATCCTGAAGCTGGTGACCTCTGACTGTTTCATCCTAACATCGTTGGTGCCGACGTGGATAACAATATCTCTATACTCTCTACACTCGCCAGTTTTTGCTTTAGCCAGCAACATCTTCAGATTAGCCTTAACGTCGGTAGCCCTGCCCCCTGGTAAACAGTTTATGATCGCTGGATGATTCATTTTAAGTCCAATGCTGCGAGTAATGGAGTCGCCATTGACTAGGGTTTTCAATTTGTCAGAGTTAATGGTGGGAGCCTTCGGCGTCTCAGACCCCGTAACGGGTGGAGTAGAGACCAGAGAAGGCTCGGCCTCTGACTCCGACTCGCTGCTTAATGGGGAGAACCGGTTGAAAGTTTCTGTCGGCTGAATGAGCGTCACCGGTTGAGCATTCCTACAGCATTTCCCTCCAGAAGCCATGAGAAAGTTGTCCGGCTGCGGGGACCGTGCGAGGGGATTTATACTAACATTACTATCTGTACTTACTGGTGGCACAGACGCTGTTTCATCCTTTCCTACACTGAAATTACCCTTGCCTAACGATTGCGTCTGAAGCTGGGCTTGCAGCACAGCTATCCTCGCCGTAAGGCGATCGTTCTCCTGTATATTATGAGTACAACGACTGCAATTAGAAGGCATCATGTTAATGTTACTACTTAGCTTTGGCTGGTGAAGGTCCTGGCGAACCATGTCCAGATAAAACGTCCGGAGTGAAAAAGTTGAGTGAGGGAAAAACTAAAAATATAAACGGAATTCAAAAGTAAAAACAGTAAAGTTGTCAGGTAGCAAAGTAAGGTTGGCAACAAAACGCACAGCAGCACGTGAACAAGTCTGCAAGTTGTGACCGGAAATGACAAGGATGCACCTGAACTCTATAGTCTTCTCAACACCTGTGATTACTTTATGCCTCGCTGTATGTCTTTCTCAAATGCCAATATGCCTACTGCTGTTTAGGTTAGTTATCATTGTTTTAGTTTACAATGGAGCTCCTAGTTTCACTCATCATACCTCTGATACATCCTTTGTCCCACCTCCCACACATGCGGTGACCTCACCCATTATAACCAGCATGTCCAGAGATACAACCTCTCTTATCATCACTCAGTGCCTGGGCTTACCCCCGCTGTACCTGCACCCCACCATACCCCTGTCTGCACATTATGCCCTGAATCTATTCTACCATGCCCAGAAATCTTCTCCTTTTATTTTTTGTCCCCAACACTCTAGGCGACCAGTTTTGATAGCCTTTAGCCGTACCCTCATCCTACTCCTCCTCTGTTCCTCGGGTGATGTGGAGGTAAACCCAGGCCCTGCATGTCCCCAGGCACTCTCATTTGTTGACTTCTGTGATCAAAAAAGCCTTGGTTTCATGCATGTCAACATCAGAAGCCTCCTCCCTAAGTTTGTTTTACTCACTCACTCCGCCAACCCTGATGACCTTGCTGTGTCTAAATCCTGGATTAGGAAGGCCACCAAAAATTCTGAGATTTCCATACCCAACTACAACATTTTCCGTCAAGATATAACTGCCAAAGGGGGAGATGCAATCTACTGCAGAGATAGCCTGCAAAGTTCTGTCATACTTTCCAAGTCTATACCCAAACAGTTTGAACTTCTAATTTTAAAAATTAATCTCTCCAGAAATAAGTCTCTCACTGTTGCCGCCTGCTATGGACCCCCCTCCGCTCAAAGCTGTGCCCTGGACACCATTTGTTAATTGATCGCCCCCCATCTAGCTTCAGAGTTCGTTCTGTTAGGTGACCTAAACTGGGAGATGGTTAATACCCCGGCAGTCCTACAATCTAAGCTAGATGCCTTCAATCGTACACAAATCATCAAGGAACCCACCAAACCCTAAATCCGTAAACATGGGCACCCTCATAGACATTATCCTGACCAACTTGCCCTCCAAATACACCTCCGCTGTTTTCAATCAGGATCTCAGCGATCACTGCCTCATTGCCTGTATCCGCTATGGGTAAGCGATCAAATGACCACCCCTCATCACTGTCAAACGCTCCCTAAAACACTTCTGCGAGCAGACCTTTCTAATCGACCTGGCCCGGGTATCTGATATAGAATTTTGTAATCAATGTTCATAAATTTCACTTATCCTTATAGGTCTGCAAACCAGAGTTTGTAATGTTCTGGTTTTAAATGAAACAGACAGAATTCCCAGCTCACAATTGGTCAAATCCAAGTTTATTTGCGAGAGCTCTCCTGTGCATATACAAAGACATACCTTATATAACATTCTCTTAACATACGCACATACTGTACATGCACACTAACATTAGGAGAGCTATCTACTTCTCTACAATTCTCACCACAGATGATCACTACAAAGCTAAAAGTTCCAGTCTCCCCCAGATAAGGGAAACCTGGAGGGGCTCTCCCTGTCCTATCTTATCTCCCCAGAGTTATAGCCGGGTCGGTTCAAACATAGGTTAAGGCTTCTCTTTGTCTTTGTTTTCAACCTAGTTGGACCGGTGTTTATTATTTTTAATTACTCCTTGTCCATGCTACATAACCTCTAAACCCTAATGGTTAAGTTTCTGGGTAGAATTATTTAATCATATATCTTAAACCTTTATAAAATATTTGAACAGTATCCTGGAAGGATATTGACCTCATCCCGTCAGTCGAGGATGACTGGTCATTCTTTAAAAGTAATTTCCATCTTTGATAAGTATGCCCCGTTCAAAAAAAATCAGAATTAAGAACAGACATAGCCCTTGGTTCACTCCAGACCTGACTGCCCTTGACCAGCACAAAAACATAATGTGGTGGACTGCAATAGCATCGAACAGTCCCCGCAATATGCAACTGTTCAGGGATGTCAGGAACCAATACACGCAGTCAGTCAGGAAAGCAAAGGCTAGCTTTTTCAAGCAGGAATTTGCATCCTGTAGCTCTAACTCCAAAAGGGTTTGGGACACTGTAAAGTCCATGGAGGACAAGAGCACCTCCTCCCAGCTGCCCACTGCACTGAGACTAGGTAACACGGTCACCACTGTTAAATCCATGATAATCGAACATTTCAACAAGCATTTCTCAACGGCTGGCCATGCCTTCCTCCTGGCTACTCCAACCCCGGGCCAACAGCTACCCCTCCCCCCCAAGCCTCCCCAGCTTCTCCTTCACCCAAATACAGATAGCAGATGTTCTGAAAGAGCTTCAATACCTGGACCCGTACATATCAGCTGGGCTAGACAATCTGGAACCTCTCTTTGTAAAACTATCCGCTGCCGCGGTCATCCCCCTCTTCAAAGGGGGTGACACCCTAGACCCAAACTGTTACAGACCTATATATACATACCAAGTTGCCAAGTTAAGCCAAGTTAAGCCAAGTTAATAAACAGATCACTGACCATTTCGAATCTCACCGTACCTTCTCCACTGTGCAATCTGGTTTCCGAACCGGTCACGGGTGCACCTCAGCCACGCTCAAGGTACTAAACGATATCATATCCGCCATTGATACAAGACAGTACTGTGCAGCCGTCTTCATCAACCTGGCCAAGGCTTTCGACTCTGTCAATCACCATATTCTTATCGGCAGACTCAATAGCCTTGGTTTTTCTAATGACTGCCTCGCCTGGTTCACCAACTACTTTGCAGACAGAGTTCCGGGTGTCAAATTGGAGGGTATGTTGTCCGGACCTCTGGCAGTCTCTATGGGGGTAGCACAGGGTTCAATTCTCGAGCCGACTCTTTTCTCTGTATATATGATGTCGCTCTTGCTACACATTCGTCGCCAGACCCACTGGCTCCAGGACATCTATAAGTCTATGCTAGGGAAAGCTCCGCCTTATCTCAGTTCACTGGTTACGATAACAACACCCACTCGTAGCACACGTTCCAGCAGGTATGTCTCACTGATCATCCCCAATGCCAACACCTCATTTGGCCGCCTTTCTTTCCAGTTCTCTGCTGCCAGTGACTGGAACGAATTGCAAATATCGCTGAAGTTGGAGACTTTTATTTCCCTCACCAACTTTAAACATCAGCTAATCTGAGCAGCTAACCGATCGCTGCAGCTGTCCATCTGTAAATAGCCCACCCAATCTACCTATCTCATCCCCATACTTTTTAAAATGTATTTACTTTTCTGCTCTTTTGCACACCAGTATCTCTACTTGCACATCATCATCTGCTCATTTATCATTCTGGTGTTAATCTGCTAAATTGTAATTATTCGCTCCTATGGCCTATTTATTGCCTACCTCCTCATGCCTTTTGCACACACTGTATATAGACTTCATTTTTTTCTACTGTGTCATTGACTTGTTTATTGTGTTATTGGCTTGTTTATAGTTTACTCCTTGTGTACCTCTCTTTTTTTTATATGTATATATATATATATTTTTGAATTTTACCCCTTTTTCACCCCAATTTCATGGTATCCAATTGTTTTAGTAGCTACTACCTTGTCTCTTGTCGCCCGTACGGGCTCGGGAGAGACGAAGGTTGAAAGTCATGCGTCTTCCGATACACAACCCGCACTGCTTCTTAAGACAGCGCAATCCAACCCGGAAGCCAGCCGCACAAATGTGTCAGAGGAAACACCGTGCACCTGGCAACCTTGGTTAGCGTGCACTGCGCCCGGCCCGCCACAGGAGTCGCTGGTGCGCGATGAGACAAGGATTTCTCTACGGGTCAAACCCTCCCTAACCCGGACGACGCTAGGCCAATTGTGCGTCGCCCCACGGACCTCCCGGTCGCGGCCAGTTACGACAGAGCCTGGGCGCAAACCCAGAGTCTCTGGTGGCACAGCTGGCGCTGCAGTGCAGTACAGCGCCCTTAACCACTGCACCACCCGGGAGGCCTCATGTGTACCTCTCTGTTGTTGTCTGTGTCATACTGCTTTGCTTTATCTTGGCCAGGTTGCAGTTGTAAATTAGAACTTGTTCTCAACTAGCCTACCTGGTTAAATAAAGGTGAAATAAAAAATGTATTAAAAAAAGAGCGTTGGGCCAGTAACCAAAAGGTTTCTAAATCGAATCCCTGAGCTGACGAGGTAAAAATATGTCGTTCTGCCCCTGAACAAGGCAGTTAACCTGCTGTTCCTAGGCCATCATTGTAAAAAATCATTTGTTCTTAATTAAACTGACCTGCCTAGTTAACTAAAAGGTTAAAACAAGATCATTGCAAACAGGTCATTGGATAACAAGTTGAGTGACCAATCCATCTGACTAAAAATATTGTTGTTTTTTTCTTCAGCTGTTCTGTACAAAACCTCCTGAATGTGTGGGTGGTAGAGGGTGTTGTTCTCAGATACCCTGGATACACACGTTTTGGTAAGCAAATAGATGTCATAATTGATGTAAATTTGATGTCACCACAATAGGGAAGTGTGTATGTTTACTGCACTTTGTTATGCTCTAGGCTTTTCTCTCATGTTATTATTGTCTCATTGAGCCCTTCTGATCTTTCATGACACCGGGGGCTGGTCTCTCTCTCTCTCTCTCTCTCTCTCTCTCTCTCTCTCTCTCTCTTTCTCTCTCTCTCTCTCTCTCTCTCTCTCTCTCTCTCTCTCTCTCTCTCTCTCACTCTCTATTCAATTCAATTCAAGGGCTTTATTGGCATGGGAAACATGTGTTAACATTGCCAAAGCAAGTGAGGTAGATAATATATCAAGTGAATATATAAAGTGAAATAAACAATAAAAATGAACAGTAAACATTACACATACAGAAGTTTCAAAACAATAAAGACATTACAAAAGTCATATTATATATATACAGTGTTTTAACAATGTACAAATGGTTAAAGGACACAAGATAAAATAAATAAGCATAAATATGGGTTGTATTTATAATGGTGTTTGTTCTTCACTGGTTGCCCTTTTCTCGTGGCAACAGGTCACAAATCTTGCTGCTGTGATGGCACACTGTGGAATTTCACCCAGTAGATATGGGAGTTTATCAAAATTGGATTTGTTTTCGAATTCTTTGTGGATCTGTGTAATCTGAGGGAAATATGTCTCTCTAATATGGTCATACATTGGGCAGGAGGTTAGGAAGTGCAGCTCAGTTTCCACCTCATTTTGTGGGCAGTGAGCACATAGCCTGTCTTCTCTTGAGAGCCATGTCTGCCTACGGCGGCCTTTCTCAATAGCAAGGCTATGCTCACTGAGTCTGTACATAGTCAAAGCTTTCCTTAATTTTGGGTCAGTCACAGTGGTCAGGTATTCTGCCGCTGTGTACTCTCTGTGTAGGACCAAATAGCATTCTAGTTTGCTCTGTGTTTTTGTTAATTCTTTCCAATGTGTCAAGTAATTATCTTTTTGTTTTCTCATGATTTGGTTGGGTCTAATCTCTCACTCTCTCTCTGTCTATCTCTCTCTCTCTCTACCCCCCCCCCCCCCCCCCCCCCCCCTGTGCTGCTTCCAGTGCCAATCTTTTGTTTTGGGGAGTTGGCCAAGCACTCCCGTCCCAAGGAGGAATCTGTAGGGAGCAGCTCTGTTTGCTGTCTCCTTCGCTGTTAGTCAACTGTGAGGTCACCTTTAGAGTGACTCATGCTTTGCTCTTATCAATTGAACTTTTTTTTATCAATTGGACATTGCTGGTGAGGCCACTGCAGCTCCCTTCAGCTGTGTTCAGCTGGGGAGTGAAGTGGGCTGGGCAGAGCATCAGCATAGTTTCCCAGGGAGTTTAACAGGGAGGGACGGGTTAGGGTATCCTGTCATTGTTGGGAGAGACCCGAGTGAGCCAGGGCATTTTAATGGCTGTGTTTTGTTGTAGGAAGGTGTTGTCTGGTTAGTTAGTGTCTGATCTGTTTCTGCTTGGGCTTGGTGTTAAAGTACAGAGAGAGGGAGAGGCTGTGTGTGTCACAAGGAGGAGTCCGATGTAAGATGAGGTTATAGATGAAGTGGTTGGACATTGATCAGGGTTTATAGAGTGGGTGGAAAATGCAACAGGAGTTTTGTTGTCTTCTTGGATGTCTCTACAGTCCCTACTGTCTCTACAGACTTCTGACTGGAAGACGTTGCATAGAAAGGTGAGTGGAACAATGGAACTAAAGACCACTCAGAAAAACAACTTGGTATCTAGAATCTAAAAGGGTTATTTGTGTGAAAGGTTATACCTGGATTGAAACCATAAAGTGTTCACCTATCGGGGACAGCCGAAGAACAGAACCCTTTTACATTTTTTTTGTTGACTAACTCATATACTCAGCTGGCTCACAGTGACAGACTATGCCATTCTATTGGTTGACTCACAGTGACAGACTATGCCATTCTATTGGTTGACTCACAGTGACAGACTATGCCATTCTATTGGTTGACTCACAGTGACAGACTATGCCATTCTATTGGTTGACTCACAGTGACAGACTATGCCATTCTATTGGTTGACTCACAGTGACAGACTATGCCATTCTATTGGTTGACTCACAGTGACAGACTATGCCATTCTATTGGTTGACTCACAGTGACAGACTATGCCATTCTATTGGTTGACTCACAGTGACAGACTATGCCATTCTATTGGTTGACTCACAGTGACAGACTATACCATTCTATTGGTTGACTCACAGTGACAGACTATACCATTCTATTGGTTGACTCACAGTGACAAACTATGCCATTCTATTGGTTGACTCACAGTGACAGACTATACCATTCTATTGGTTGACTCACAGTGACAGACTATACCATTCTATTGGTTGACTCACAGTGGCAGACTATGCCATTCTATTGGTTGACTCACAGTGACAGACTATACCATTCTATTGGTTGACTCACAGTGACAGACTATGCCATTCTATTGGTTGGCTCACAGTGACAGACTATGCCATTTATATTGGTTGACTCACAGTGACAGACTATGCCATTCTATTGGTTGACTCACAGTGACAGACTATGCCATTCTATTGGTTGACTCACAGTGACAGACTATGCCATTCTATTGGTTGACTCACAGTGACAGACTATACTATTCTATTGGTCTGTGCGTATAACCTATTATTTTGTGTAGGGCGATCTGCGAGCATATTTGCTGGCTTAGAATATCAGAACCCCAGAAATTATTTGAAAAGGCCTGTAAAATCAATTAGATTTGCATACAATGCTAAGGTAGTGATAGTTGATAAGATGACAGCACTCCTGATTGAGACTGGCAGTGTGTCTGTACTGTATGGTAAATGATATGGGATGAGTTGGAGCTGTGGGACCCTGGCGGAGGCCTCTAGGTGTGTAGAGTTGGTCATTGCTCCTATCTGTTTACACAGTACGACTGAATAATTGATGATGTCTACTGTCTCTGTATGTAGAGCAGGATGAGATCATCAGGATGCAGCGTCTCTCCTGAATAAAACGAGTGCTGCATATGACCAACGTCAGATCCTAGATCCTAGATCCTAGATCCTAGTGTAGTGGGATTTTTGGCGTATCAGGGGCAGCAACAGTTGGGTACTGGAGGAACACAGAGACAGTGAGGAAAGTGTGTGTGCGTGCGTGTTCATGCGTGTATGTGCGTGTCTGTTATCTTTAGGTGAGGGCATTTTCGGAGATCTACTAGGTCTCCACTCCCATTGGGTGCGTTCGGTAGGCCTATTTGAAATAGCTTCCTTACCTCCTCTGTCAGACTGAAAACCTCTTGTTGCTGTCGGTGTAACGATATTTCATGTCTTCCCTGGCAGTGCCGCTTCGCTGAACACTGTTTTAGAAGCCTTTCACCCAGATGCTTTGTTGTTGGAGTACTGTATACTGCTCCGGGTGTAGATGAAGACATCAGGTATTGACAAAGCTAGCACAGTGGTGTTTTCTGTCTGTTGTCTTTCTGTTTGGTTTACAGAGTGACATGAATGAATAAGTGAATGAATGAACTTCTCTCTCTCATTTCTTAGCCAGGGGATAAACTTTCGATAGTATGATGCCTTTCCGTTTCTTCATGATACACTTTGGGAGTGTATCACTATTAATGTTACGTTATACGTTGTTATAAAGCTACAGTATATGAACTAGTCCAATGTGTCAAGAATGGACGACAGCCATTTCAACAGATGACATCTTACGGCCATTCACAGTAGTGCTTCAGAAGGACGGTTGGTCAGTCTACACCTGTTTTAAAGTGGAATACAATGCACAAACCCCTGGCCTAATGAATGTGAATCAGTGTTGAGCCTGTCTGCTCTGACATACTCTTGTAGCTTACGCCACCATTCAGACACAAGGCAGTCTCAGGGTTACAATGACAAATGATTCATATCTAATCAAACCAGGACATGTTCAATTTACTGTACAACCACAGACATCATGTCATCATTTGTCAAGGTACCTTAGTAGCCTGACCGCAGAAAGCATGTTTGCATTCATGTTTCGTACTCTGTAGGTTAACAGTTGGCTTAAGTTACCTGGAGGATTTAAAAATTCAAATAGGCCTATATTTTCGTAGGTTTCCATTTCCAATAAATGCTGTGTATTTGGTATGGCCCAGTGGAATTGGGACTTAGTTGGTATGGCCCAGTGGAATTGGGACTTAGTTGGTATGGCCCAGTGGAATTGGGACTTAGTTGGTATGGCCCAGTGGAATTGGGACTTACACAGTTACCTTCAAGGGAAATTACCAAAGCACATAGATTGAGGGAGTGTTTTATGTAAATGTCAGCAGTACAGTGAACTACGCCTTTGAACTGGACATTACAGGAATTCATTCAGTTGATTTGAAAATAGCTTTTTTTAAGAGAATAGGACTACATTTTGACTTTAAAAGCCCTAAGATAAAGTTATTGTTATCAGTTTGCAGTTCGGTTGTTTCCTGAATATTTCCTCGACCTGTACTCGAGTGCCTGCAGTCAGAGAGATGTGTAGGCAGCACATTGAGTGTTTATGATAAATAGCTGTGGTGCTGCCTTGGGTTCTGAGATATTGAGGACCTGTCCTTTACTGCAGTGGAATTTTACTGTGACTAGCTGGGAGCTGTAGCTGTGGCCCCCTTATTTTACCACTGCCCCCCTCCCCCACTCCCTCCCCTGTCCTGCCCTGCTCAGCATCACTCTGTCTAGCGCCCTACCCAGTGACGTTTAATCACCTCTCATCTCATCCCCTCCTCTCTAGCAACTCGGTCTATACAGGAAAGCACTACTGGTTACATTCACAGGAATGGCATGATATTACACAGGTCTATCAGCTGTTGTAAAAGCATCGTCATGTTACCCTTTGTTCTGGAATGTGCTGCCAGATTTTCCTGGCTGCTGATCACCCTCACGTATGACTGTCTCATCATAGCACTGAGTTGCTCTCTTGGCTTCATGAATATTCAAATCAGGGTTTTATTATTGGCTTTCTGTCTGCATGGCAACTCGCAAATCCGCCTTTGAATATTAGATGAGATTGATAATACACACTATTTTTCTCTTGAAGTGGAGTCAACCTCTTGTGTAATAATAATAATAATTATAATAATACATGCCTTTTCCCTCTATTACCTCAAATCAAATAAAATGTTATTAGTCACATACACATAGTTAGCAGATGTTAATGCGAGTGTAGCTAAATGATTGTGCTTCTAGTTCCGACAGTGCAGTAATGTAATCTAACAATTCCCCCAAAACTACCTAATACACAGAAATCTAAAAGGGGTGAATGAAAATATGTACATATAAATATATGGATGAGTGATGGCCGAGCGGCATAGGAAAGGTGCAATAGATGGTATAAAATACAGTATATACATATGATGTGAATGATGTAAGATATGTAATAAGAGGCATTGTTTAAAGTGACTAGTGATCCATGTATTAAAGTGGCCAGTGATTGGGTCTTAATTTAGGCAGGCATCTGTCGTAAAGGTCACACCTGTACAATTTACTCTCTCCCTCCATCTTCAATCACCTCTACCTTCTACTCCTGTATTCTCCATTTCTGTCTGCTTCTCTGTTTCCTCCTCACTGTGTCTCACTCTCTTCCCTAGCTACACATCAGAGGCTCTTCATACTATATTTCCCCACCTCCATGTCTCTCCTTTAACCCTCATCGTCTCTAGTCCTATCAATCAATGCAATCCTGTGCCCTCATGATGCCATGGTTAGTACACCCCCTCATCACCCCCACAACCTTCTCCTCATCCCTCGTCCCCCACAACCTTCTCCTCATCCCTCGTCCCCCCCACCCTTCCACTCATCCCTCGTTTCTCCTCCCCCCACCCTTCTTCTCATCCCTCGTTCCTCCTCCCCCCACCCTTCTCCTCATCCCTCGTTCCTCCTCCCCCCAACCTTCTCCTCATCCCTCGTCCCCCCCACCCTTCCACTCATCCCTCGTTTCTCCTCCCCCCACCCTTCTCCTCATCCCTCGTTCCTCCTCCCCCCACCCTTCTCATCCCTCGTTCCTCCTTCCCCCACCCTTCTCCTCATCCCTCACCCCCCCCACCCTTCCACTCATTCCTCATTTCTCCTCCCCCCACCCTTCTCCTCATCCCTCATCCCCCCCACCCTTCCACTCATTCCTCATTTCTCCTCCCCCCACCCTTCTCCTCATCCCTCGTTCCTCCTCCCCCGTCTCCCTATGAGAGTCTCTTTTCTCTTCCTCCTTGACTGAACCATTCAAGCAAAACACCAGAGGATTATCACTCAGCCATTGAGAAACACACACACACACACACACACACACACACACACACACACACACACACACACACACACACACACACACACACACACGCTTTCACTCAACACGTTGCCTGGCCAGAAGTGTCTGTGCTCTTGGATAAGACAGTGTCTATGTTTGTTGACGGTGTATGATGTGATGATGTGAGAGCTCAGCTGTCTGAGAAAACGGGGCTCTGAGCTGAACAAAAACAAAGGGGTGGGAGGAGAGAAGAGTGAGAGGAGAGAGAGGAGTGGAGCCCACGTGCCTCAGAGCTGGAGCTGTATCTGTAGCTAGCCGTCGTGTCTCACTCTGCTAATGGAGGACTGGGGGTAAGGCTTTTGTTGTTAGGACGGAGGTAGTCTGCCTGCGTCCCTCCTCTTTTTGGGTGCATTCATTTGCAGTCCTTTGTCTTGGCTATAGCCTAGAGTGGTTTCTCACTGTCTGGTTATTGCAGTTGGTTGATGTGCTGGTGTGTTTGAGGTTGAGGTGCGTGTGTGTGTGTGTGTATATATTTGGTTATGTGTGTGGAGATGGAGAGCCCTAATGAAATATGTGTGTTGTGATCTTCTTCATAGTGTTGCTGGGGTATGTAGAGGAGAAAAAGGGTACTTCATGTTCCTTTCCATGGTGATTTTGATGAGACAGCAAGAATGGTTTGTTACTGCTTTCGTCACCTTAGGTGTGTTAGAGCTTAACTGGACTGACTAGATGTTTAACTGGACTGACTAGATGTTTAACTGGACTGACTAGATGTTTAACTGGACTGACTAGATGTTTAACTGGACTGACTAGAAGTGTTCTTTTGTGTAAAAGACTACTAGGCCTTAATACATTAGAATTGTGATCAATTTCAAGTATTGATTTCTGTACATATTACAATGGTTTAGGACAGGAAGAATTTAGAAATATGCCGTCTGCCAGAAAGATAGTAACGGGTGAGGAGGCGTGAGGTGGTGTTTGTGTGTATACACTACCATCTAGCCTTGTTCCCAGACAGGACTGTCCTACACTAGAACAAAAGCCTCCTCTGGATGGATTAACCAACTGTGGTGCACACCCAGCTCTCACACATTCCCCATGCAGCCGAAGCCCTTTTTGTGTTTTAACCAAAGCCGTTCTGCTCACGTTTTGTCTGGGGAAAAACTGCATTTTGAAGTCTGTATCGCTCTCTCTCTCTCTCTCTCTCGTTTTCCCTCTCTCCTTCTCCCAATTGTCAAAAGTATTTTCCCAGCCATTAGTTTAGGACGGCTGAGGTGACCCAAATACCCATGCAGTGCCCCCACCCCCCACCCCCACTCTAAAGCAGAGCCCTCTATTGTCTCTCCGAGGCAGCGTCACTGGGCCTTCGTCCTCGGGAGTGGCTTAAAATATTTGTGTTTCAATTTTGCCCTTATTTTACCAGGTAAGTTGACTGAGAACACATTCTCATTTACAGCAACGACCTGGGGAATAGTTACAGGTCGTTGCTGTAAATGCGACATCCTTGGTTTGGTGAAGATGTGTTATTGTTATTGGGCTCACAAGGGACGCAGCGGTCTAAGGCACTGCATCTCAGTGCAAGAGGTGTCACGGCAGTCCCTGGTTCAAATCCAGGCTGTATCACATCCGGCTGTGATTGGTAGTCCCGTTGGGCGGTGCACAATTGGCCCAGCATCGTTCGGATTTGGCCGGGGTAGGTTGTCATTGTAAATAAGTATTTGTTATTAATTTGTTCTTAACTGACTTGCCTAGTTAAATAAAAGGTTACAAATTAAAATACGTTGTTATTGCTGGTAGCAGACTGCCATCAAGGTGATTGCATGGCTGATGAGGGGTTGCTGTATCGGATGTGAAAGTGTATCGGTCACTCTCTTGGAGTACAATCTGGAAGTTGTAGGCTCTACTGCCATAGGCATTACAGAATATGATATTTGCCTTGATTAAGGACTCAACCAGCCACAACACTGTTAGTGGAAACCATTCTCCATACTAGCATGTTACCCTTTCTACTCAGCGCTGGGTTAATATTAGAAATACTAACGTTTGAGCATGGATAGACTGTTATTTTGTTCTGAGACAAATCATTCCTCATGGAGTCTGAGGTGTTTTTTAATGACATATTGGTCACATGCTGTGTAAACAACAGTGAAATTGTTGCTTACGGTCCCTTTCCAACAATGCAGAGAGAAAAACTGATCAAATATAGAAAGATAATAAAACAAGAAATGGGGTACCAGTACCAGAACAGAGGGAGGGTTGCTTTGCTGTACCAGTACCAGAACAGAGGGAGGGTTGCTGTACCAGTACCAGAACGGAGGGGGGGTTCCTGTACCAGTACCAGAATGGAGGGAGGGTTGCTGTACCAGTACCAGAACAGAGGGAGGGCTGTTGTACCAGTACCAGAACAGAGGGAGGGCTGTTGTACCAGAACAGAGGGAGGACTGTTGTACCAGAATGGAGGGAGGGCTGTTGTACCAGAACAGAGGGAGGGCTGTTGTGCCAGAATGGAGGGAGGACTGTTGTACCAGAATGGAGGGAGGGCTGATGTACCAGAATGGAGGGAGGGCTGTTGTACCAGAACAGAGGGAGGGCTGCTGTACCAGTACCAGAACGGAGGGAGGGCTGCTGTACCCGTACCAGAACGGAGGGAGGGCTGCTGTACCAGTACCAGAACAGAGGGAGGGCTGTTGTACCAGAACAGAGGGAGGACTGTTGTACCAGAATGGAGGGAGGGCTGTTGTACCAGAACAGAGGGAGGGCTGCTGTACCAGTACCAGAACAGAGGGAGGGCTGCTGTACCAGTACCAGAACAGAGGGAGGGCTGTTGTACCAGAACAGAGGGAGGACTGTTGTACCAGAACAGAGGGAGGACTGTTGTACCAGGAACAGAACGGAGGGAGGACTGTTGTACCAGGAACAGAACAGAGGGAGGACTGTTGTACCAGGAACAGAACAGAGGGAGGACTGTTGTACCAGGAACAGAACAGAGGGAGGACTGTTGTACCAGGAACAGAATGAATGGAGGGAGGGCTGTTGTACCAGGAACAGAACGGAGGGAGGACTGTTGTACCAGGAACAGAACGGAGGGAGGACTGTTGTACCAGAACAGAGGGAGGACTGTTGTACCAGGAACAGAACGGAGGGAGGACTGTTGTACCAGGAACAGAACGGAGGGAGGACTGTTGTACCAGAACAGAGGGAGGACTGTTGTACCAGGAACAGAACGGAGGGAGGACTGTTGTACCAGAACAGAGGGAGGACTGTTGTACCAGGAACAGAACGGAGGGAGGACTGTTGTACCAGGAACAGAACAGAGGGAGGACTGTTGTACCAGGAACAGAACGGAGGGAGGACTGTTGTACCAGGAACAGAACAGAGGGAGGACTGTTGTACCAGGAACAGAACAGAGGGAGGACTGTTGTACCAGGAACAGAACGGAGGGAGGACTGTTGTACCAGGAACAGAACAGAGGGAGGACTGTTGTACCAGGAACAGAACAGAGGGAGGACTGTTGTACCAGGAACAGAACGGAGGGAGGACTGTTGTACCAGGAACAGAATGGAGGGAGGGCTGTTGTACCAGGAACAGAACGGAGGGAGGACTGTTGTACCAGGAACAGAACAGAGGGAGGACTGTTGTACCAGGAACAGAACAGAGGGAGGACTGTTGTACCAGGAACAGAACGGAGGGAGGACTGTTGTACCAGGAACAGAACAGAGGGAGGACTGTTGTACCAGGAACAGAACAGAGGGAGGACTGTTGTACCCACAACAGAATGGAGGGAGGACTGTTGTACCAGGAACAGAACAGAGGGAGGACTGTTGTACCAGGAACAGAACGGAGGGAGGCCTGTTGTACCCACAACAGAATGGAGGGAGGACTGTTGTACCAGGAACAGAACAGAGGGAGGACTGTTGTACCAGGAACAGGACGGAGGGAGGACTGTTGTACCAGGAACAGAACAGAGGGAGGACTGTTGTACCAGGAACAGAACAGAGGGAGGACTGTTGTACCAGGAACAGAACGGAGGGAGGACTGTTGTACCAGAACAGAGGGAGGACTGTTGTACCAGGAACAGAATGGAGGGAGGACTGTTGTACCAGGAACAGAACAGAGGGAGGACTGTTGTACCAGAACAGAGGGAGGACTGTTGTACCAGGAACAGAATGGAGGGAGGACTGTTGTACCAGGAACAGAACAGAGGGAGGACTGTTGTACCAGGAACAGAACAGAGGGAGGACTGTTGTACCCACAACAGAATGGAGGGAGGACTGTTGTACCAGGAACAGAACAGAGGGAGGACTGTTGTACCAGGAACAGAACGGAGGGAGGCCTGTTGTACCCACAACAGAATGGAGGGAGGACTGTTGTACCAGGAACAGAACAGAGGGAGGACTGTTGTACCAGGAACAGGACGGAGGGAGGACTGTTGTACCAGGAACAGAACAGAGGGAGGACTGTTGTACCAGGAACAGAACAGAGGGAGGACTGTTGTACCAGGAACAGAACGGAGGGAGGACTGTTGTACCAGAACAGAGGGAGGACTGTTGTACCAGGAACAGAATGGAGGGAGGACTGTTGTACCAGGAACAGAACAGAGGGAGGACTGTTGTACCAGGAACAGAACGGAGGGAGGACTGTTGTACCAGGAACAGAACAGAGGGAGGACTGTTGTACCAGAACAGAATGGAGGGAGGGCTGTAGCTTCTGTTGCTCTTCAGTCATCAGTTGTTTCACACCTGTTTGGGCTGAATGTTATTTGATGCCATTATGAATTAAAGGGATCTAATGTTTACACGTATAAAGAAGGACAACTTTAATAGTTTCTTTTCAATTCCCACAGCAAATCTCTGAAATGGCCTTTCGCTGTATTTTTTGTAGTTTGGATGAATGCAGCTGACCACATTGTATTGCTATTATTAATGATCCTCTTTCTCCTTCCCTCAGTGCCTGAAGACCAAGACCAAAACCTCCTCACGTCCTCTCTGACAAATCTAGGATCATGTCGGGTGCCTATGACGAGTCGGCCAGCCAGGAGGATGGCACAGACAGCTTCTGGGAGGTGAGAACAGACCACACCTGTTTGGAGATACATTAATATGTAGTCAAACATGCATCCCTTTCAGTGGAACTGGGATTTGAACCAGAAACTCCAGGTGTCCACACTTTGCTGGCACTGCGTCACCCTCTTTTGGCTTTGCAGCAGAGCTGGCAGTGTGACAGGCCGCTGACTAGGGCTACTGATGAAGGAACCTCAGACTCTGGGCTCCTTTAAAAATGGCCTAAACCCTTTAGGAAGGCTTTCTGTTAGATATAGAGTAGCTGTGTTCCTTGTTGTCCTTTCCCCTTGTCAGCTGTGTACTTTGTGTCAGTGTCCATGTCAGCTGTGTCCTTTGTGTCAGTGTCCATGTCTAGCTGTGTCCTTTGTGTCAGTGTCCATGTCTAGCTGTGTCCTTTGTGTCAGTGTCCATGTCTAGCTGTGTCCTTTGTGTCAGTGTCCATGTCTAGCTGTGTCCTTTGTGTCAGTGGCCATGTCTAGCTGTGTCCTTTGTGTCAGTGTCCATGTCTAGCTGTGTCCTTTGTGTCAGTGTCCATGTCTAGCTGTGTCCTTTTCTGTCTATGTCTCTTGTTTTCATGTATTTTATTGCTCCTCACTGTATCACTCAGGGAGACACTGACAATACCGTTCTTAAGGTGGCACGACAATGATCACTCAGTAGGGAGACACTGACAATACCGTTCTTAAGGTGGCATGACAATGATCACTCAGTAGGGAGACACTGACAATACCGTTCTTCAGGTGGCACGACAATGATCACTCAGTAGGGAGACACTGACAATACCGTTCTTAAGGTGGCACGACAATGATCACTCATTAGGGAGACACTGACAATACCGTTCTTCAGGTGGCATGACAATGATCACTCATTAGGGAGACACTGACAATACCGTTCTTCAGGTGGCATGACAATGATCACTCATTAGGGAGACACTGACAATACCGTTCTTAAGGTGGTACGACAATGATCACTCAGTAGGGAGACACTGACAATACCGTTCTTCAGGTGGCACGACAATGATCACTCAGTAGGGAGACACTGACAATACCGTTCTTAAGGTGGCGCGACAATGATCACTCAGTAGGGAGACACTGACAATACCATTCTTAAGGTGGCACGACAATGATCACTCATTAGGGAGACACTGACAATACCGTTCTTCAGGTGGCATGACAATGATCACTCATTAGGGAGACACTGACAATACCGTTCTTCAGGTGGCATGACAATGATCACTCATTAGGGAGACACTGACAATACCGTTCTTCAGGTGGCATGACAATGATCACTCATTAGGGAGACACTGACAATACCGTTCTTAAGGTGGCATGACAATGATCACTCAGTAGGGAGACACTGACAATACCGTTCTTAAGGTGGCGCGACAATGATCACTCAGTAGGGAGACACTGACAATACCGTTCTTAAGGTGGCGCGACAATGATCACTCAGTAGGGAGACACTGACAATACCGTTCTTAAGGTGGCACGACAATGATCACTCAGTAGGGAGACACTGACAATACCGTTCTTAAGGTGGCGCGACAATGATCACTCAGTAGGGAGACACTGACAATACCGTTCTTAAGGTGGCACGACAATGATCACTCAGTAGGGAGACACTGACAATACCGTTCTTAAGGTGGCACGACAATGATCACTCAGTAGGGAGACACTGACAATACCGTTCTTAAGGTGGCGCGACAATGATCACTCAGTAGGGAGACACTGACAATACCATTCTTAAGGTGGCACGACAATGATCACTCATTAGGGAGACACTGACAATACCGTTCTTAAGGTGGCACGACAATGATCACTCATTAGGGAGACACTGACAATACCGTTCTTCAGGTGGCATGACAATGATCACTCATTAGGGAGACACTGACAATACCGTTCTTCAGGTGGCATGACAATGATCACTCAGTAGGGAGACACTGACAATACCGTTCTTAAGGTGGCACGACAATGATCACTCATTGGGGAGACACTGACAATACCGTTCTTAAGGTGGCACGAAAATGATCACTCATTAGGGAGACACTGACAATACCGTTCTTCAGGTGGCATGACAATGATCACTCATTAGGGAGACACTGACAATACCGTTCTTAAGGTGGCACGACAATGATCACTCATTAGGGAGACACTGACAATACCGTTCTTAAGGTGGCACGAAAATGATCACTCATTAGGGAGACACTGACAATACCGTTCTTAAGGTGGCACGAAAATGATCACTCAGTAGGGAGACACTGACAATACCGTTCTTAAGGTGGCACGACAATGATCACTCAGTAGGGAGACACTGACAATACCGTTCTTAAGGTGGCGCGACAATGATCACTCAGTAGGGAGACACTGACACCACTGTTCGTGGAACGCCACATTCTTAAGGTGGAATGTTTTGAATGTAATTGAAATGCCTCTCATTCTGGTACCTATGAAAGGTGGGAAACTATAAGCGTGCTGTGAAGCGGATTGATGATGGCCACCGGCTCTGCAATGACCTGATGAACTGTATACAAGAGCGTGCCAAAATCGAGAAGGCCTACAGCCAGCAGCTGACCGACTGGTCTAAGAGATGGAGACAGCTGGTGGATAAAGGTACGAGGGGAGAAGGGGAGACACACCCAGCAGCTTACAGTGGATTGGAAGAGTTGTATTGCCATCTGTAGGAGCATGCTTTAAAAAAATAATAAACTCCTTCTAGTTTTGTCATGGGAGTACAGCGAATGCAATGTGCAGGATATTCATTGAGTCAGAGTAATACCATCTGTTTCTCAAAATACTAATGGACCTCCCTCTAACCCTGACCCTCTTCTCCCTCTCCCTCTAACCCTGACCCTCTTCTCCCTCTCCCTCTAACCCTACCTCTTCTCCCTCTAATCCTGACCCTCTTCTCCTTCTCCCTCTAACCCTACCTCTTCTCCGTCTAACCCTGACCCTCTTCTCCCTCTCCCTCTAACCCTGGCCCTCTTCTCCTTCTCCCTCTAACCCTGACCCTCTTCCCCTTCTCCCTCTAACCCTACCTCTTCTCCGTCTAACCCTGACCCTCTTCTCCCTCGAACCCTGGCCCTCTTCTCCTTCTCCCTCTAACCCTGACCCTCTTCTCCTTCTCCCTCTAACCCTACATCTTCTCCGTCTAACCCTGACCCTCTTCTCCCTCTCCCTCTAACCCTGGCCCTCTTCTCCTTCTCCCTCTAACCCTGACCCTCTTCTCCTTCTCCCTCTAACCCTACCTCTTCTCCTTCTTCCTCTAACCCTGACCCTCTTCTCCTTCTCCCTCTAACTCTGACCCTCTTCTCCGTCTCCCTCTAACCCTGACCCTCTTCTCCTTCTCCCTCTAACTCTGACCCTCTTCTCCGTCTCCCTCTAACCCTGACCCTCTTCTCCTTCTCCCTCTAACCCTGGCCCTCTTCTCCTTCTCCCTCTAACCCTACCTCTTATCCCTCTCCCTCAGGGCCCCAGTACGGCAGTGTGGAGAGGGCCTGGGTGGCAATGATGACAGAGGCTGAGAAGGTGAGTGAGCTGCACCAGGATGTGAAGAACGGACTGCTCAACAATGACTTTGAGAAGGTGAAGAACTGGCAGAAGGACTCCTACCACAAACAGATGATGGGAGGCTTCAAGGAAACCAAAGAGGCAGAGGAGGGCTTCAAGAAGGCTCAGAAACCATGGGCCAAGAAGCTCAAGGAGGTGAGGGGCAACCACCTGAACTACTGTACACTTGAGCATTGCCGTAGAGATCTGGACCAAATCAGAACATGCACCACGCTCTGCTGTAACCTTGAAGTAGTTTGCATTGAAATGATACCTCCAAAAGTGTAAATATCCTTCAAAAATATACCATATCTTCTCTCCTCAGCTTGAGACTGCCAAGAAGACGTACCACCTGGCGTGTAAGGAGGAGAAGGTGGCATCCAGCAGAGAGGCCAACAGCAAGGCAGACACCTCAGTCACAGCCGACCAGCAGAAGAAGCTCCTGGACAAGGTGGACAAGTGCAAGCAGGACTCTCAGAAGGTGAGCTCCCCAGACCCCTACTCCCCTGACCCCTACTGCCCAGACCCCTACTATCCAGACCCCTACTGCCCAGTTCCCTACTCCCCAGGCCCCTACTCCCCAGGCAACCCAGGAATGTTTTTTTTTTAAAGTGAAAATACTGCCCCTAGAGTCGCAACAGGTTTTAAGGTGTAAAATGTTGACATTAAAATAAACATTCTGAAAGGGCTCTGAAACATTAAAACACATTCTGAAAGGGCTCTGAAACACTAAAACACATTCTGAAAAGGCTCTGAAACATTAAAACACATTCTGAAAGGGCTCTGAAACATGAAAACACATTCTGAAAGGGCTCTGAAACACTAAAACACATTCTGAAAGCTATTCTGAAACATTAAAATAAACATTCTGAAAGGGCTCTGAAACATTAAAACACATTCTGAAAGGGCTCTGAAACACTAAAACACATTCTGAAAGGGCTCTGAAACACTAAAACACATTCTGAAAGGGCTCTGAAACACCAAAACACATTCTGAAAGGGCTCTGAAACATTAAAACACATTCTGAAAGGGCTCTGAAACATTAAAATAAACATTCTGAAAGGGCTCTGAAACATTAATACACATTTTGAAAGGGCTCTGAAACATTAAAACACATTCTGAAAGGGGTCTGAAACATTAAAATAAACATTCTGAAAGGGCTCTGAAACATTAAAATAAACATTCTGAAAGGGCTCTGAAACATTAAAATAAACATTCTGAAAGGGCTCTGAAACACTAAAACACATTCTGAAAGGGCTCTGAAACACTAAAACACATTCTGAAAGGGCTCTGAAACATTAAAATAAACATTCTGAAAGGGCTCTGAAACATTAAAACACATTCTGAAAGGGCTCTGAAACACTAAAACACATTCTGAAAGAGCTCTGAAACATTAAAACACATTCTGAAAGGGCTCTGAAACATTAAAATAAACATTCTGAAAGGGCTCTGAAACACTAAAACACATTCTGAAAGGGCTCTGAAACATTAAAATAAACATTCTGAAAGGGCTCTGAATCACTAAAACACATTCTGAAAGGGCTCTGAAACACTAAAACACATTCTGAAAGGGCTCTGAAACACTAAAACACATTCTGAAAGGGCTCTGAAACACTAAAACACATTCTGAAAGGGCTCTGAAACATTAAAACACATAACCCGCTTTGCTGGGGTCCTCGGACCCTCAGCTCTCAACTGTACAGCCTGTGTGGTTGTTTATCCCTAACATGTTATTAACATACTCTCTGTCTGATCTTCACCATGCAGGCTAAGGAGAAGTATGAGAAGACTCTGGATGAGCTGAGGAAGTGTACGCCCCAGTACATGGAGAACATGGAGACAGTGTTTGACACGTGTCAGCAGTTTGAGGAGAAGAGACTGAGCTTCCTCAGGGAGGTGCTGTTGGACATCAAACGACACCTCAACCTCACCGAGAACCAAAGGTAGGTCCATACTCACACCACCTGGGCACCACCATTATGATACACTGAGTCAAGATGAATGTGTCAGAATAGAGATGTAACTTCTCTCTATCCGTCTTCAGTTACGCCACAGTGTACAGAGACCTGGAACACACCATCACCTCTGCCAGTGCACAAGATGACCTGAAGTGGTTCAGCAACAACCACGGCCCTGGTATGCATATGAACTGGCCCCAGTTTGAGGTACACAACCACTTCTTCCCAGTTAGCCTAACAATGCGTGTTTTAATTGATCGTTTTCAACTCATGGAATTCATTTCAATTCACTTCCTCCATTGACTGAAGGGGAAAAACTAGGAATTGACTTGTAACTGGCTTGCTCCCCACCTTCCTTCCTTCCTTCCAGGAGTACAATCCAGAGCTCACTCACATGATCAGCAAACGAGAGAAGTCGAAGAAAGGGGCAGACGGTATAATGCTGACTAGCGTGACAGCAGCACCCAACCATGTGGCAGCACCGAACCATGTGGCAGCACCGGCTGGAGACAGGGGCAGGTTGGTCTCACAGACAGGGGCAGGTCGGTTTCATAGACAGGGGCAGGTTGGTCTCACAGACAGAGGCAGGTTGGTCTCACAGACAGGGGCAGGTTGGTCTCACAGACAGGGGCAGGTTGGTCTCTCCACCACCACGGTTACCTTCTGTAGAAGAACAAACATGCCTTTCTAACATGTAGAGTCACTGTGAGTGTCATCACAGAGACCATTTTCATGTTTTATCAATACTAACAGCAGAATGTATCTAATTTTATGATGTCAGGGGTGTAATAGGCATTGTGCAATAGTAAGTAAGTAAGCCTTGTCCGATGTGTAATGTGTAAGGGGTTAAATTGTAAATATGCCTTGTCCGAGCCAGAATAGCCCATAGGTGCAATAGGCAATATATGAATTATGTGTATGAGACGTTATATCTGTTTTCATACAGATGATATCAGTTGTTTGCTCAATACTATTTCCTCTTGTATTGGGGTCTAGAACATTTATCTAATCTAATGTCCAGGAGGTGGCAGCAATGATTAATGTTGATATAAAGTTAACCGTTCAGAAATACAAAGCATGCGATGTTATTGCAAACTACAGTATCAATACGATGTCGATTAGGGCAGCCCCCCGCACCTCTCTGATGTGGGGTTAAATGCTGAATATTTCGGTTGAGTGCATTCAGTTGTTCAACTAAAAAGGTATCCCCTTTCCCTTTCCAATAACCTATTGTGAAATGTCACAGTTGTGTTTGGTAATATCTCCACAAGTGCTGTTTAGTGGCCAGAAGATGATGTCACCCAGTTGTTTTAGTATTATTATGTGATTATAGCAGAACAGAGAAGTGGGGGCGGCGCATGTTTTCTCGTGCTGGGTTGACATGAGTAAAGAGATCAGCTCATAAAAGTGAAACATACAGTTTGGGTCTCCAATTCACTCAGCCCTTTCTCCTCTGTGCTGGTCACATGATGACCATGTTGATGAATAGTGATCCTAGTTACTGGAGGAAGCTTGTGGTGAAACTTTTCTGCAACCGAACAATGATGATGATGGTCTAGGATGTTGAAACGTCTCCTCCTCCACAGTGTGAGCAGCTCTGATAAGAACCAGGCCTACTCCTCCCAGGACCAGGCCTACTCCTCCCAGGACCAGGCCTACTCCTCCCAGGACCAGTCAGCAGAGTGGTCAGACGATGAGCAGGCCGCGCCAAACTCAGGCTCAGACACCAATGGGGGTGGAGCCAACCCCTTTGAGGATGAGTCAGCGAAGGGCGTACGGGTCAGGGCGCTGTACGACTATGACGGGCAGGAACAGGATGAACTCACCTTTAAAGCAGGTGAGCATCCCAACAAGAACTAACAACTCTATTTGGTTGTGATTCTGTTTGTCATGTATCTTTTGAAAATGTTATGTCAAAAAATCTATTTCCCATTTGGGACAATAACGTTACTAATACTGCTGCTACTACTGCTGCTACTACTACGACTACAACTATTACTACTACTTGTGAACCTTTTAGAAACGAAATCTGTTGATTGGGTACCACAAGAAAGACACTACATTGTGCACTGGACTTTTCAATTATATTTGTTTTGATATATATGATTTAAAACCAATCATCTAACTAACCCGCAGTAGGATAAAAGGTTTCCAAACATAAAAATCAGTTTTTTTGTCTCATTACCTTTTTCATCCCAAAAAGAAAACAAACAATAGCAACATCCACGGCCCTGGCATGCATATGAACTGGCATCAGTTTGAGGTACAGTTTGCAAAAAGTTAACACACACACCTCAAATATAACCCAGATTTCAACCAAAAATCTACAACAGAGTTTCAAGGTTTGGTTGATTTCAAATTGAATTCAAATTGAATTCATGTTTGTTGATAATCAAAAATCAAACAAAATTGTATGTCAATCTGATGTCTCTCTCTCTCCTTCCCTTCCTCTCTCTCACTCTCTCTCCATCTCCATCTCTCACTCCCTCTCTCCCTCTCACTCTCTCTCCCTCTCTCTCTCTCCCTCGCTCTCCAACTCACCCTCTCTCTCTCTCTCTCTCTCTCCACCTCGCTCTCCCTCTCTCCATCTTGCTCTCCCTCTCTCTCTTGCTCCATCTCTCCCTCACCATCTCTCGCTCCGTCCTTTCTCACAGGAGACGAGCTAACTAAACTAGAAGACGAGGATGAGCAAGGCTGGTGTAAAGGCCTGTTGGACAGTGGCAAGTTGGGTTTATATCCTGCTAATTACGTAGAGCCCATCTAGTTGGGTTTATATCCTGCTAATTACGTAGAGCCCATTTTGTTGGGCTTATATCCTGCTAATTACGTAGAGCCCATCTAGTTGCTTGGGTCACCCAGACTGAACCGTCCAATCATACTGCACATTGCCAGAGACTTCAAAGCAACGCTTCCCTGTTCCCCCTCTCTGCCTGACCAACCAACACACTAACTGAGCAGTCTTTATTTAAACACTCCCCTAGGACCCACTTCAGAGAAACACAGCACCAACATAACCAACACATATCAGCTACAACACTGGGATTGTTACCACAGTCAAACCATGGCAGTATGTGTGTACCAACAACACCACAACTCCTACGAGCGCAGGAAAATATTCTGCCGTGTTCTATTCCAATGTTGTGCTGTGGTTGTGATGAAATTTACCTGGCAGTATGGAAGTATGTTCCCTCGTAACACCAGTGATATGGTATAGTCAATGGTGCCTGCATAGCCAGAATAAGCTATGCACTGTGCATTGTAAATATTAGCAGATTTTTTTTGCAGCCTGGATGCTATGCGAAACTGTACAGTCCTGTTTTTTTTTTTTTTTTTGCATCTGTCATTCCATGTAAGGTTTTAAATATGCTGTACAGTACAACAGATTCTCACTCTTTTTCTATCTTTTCTATGTGAGTTGCTCCTGTGTTGAGTGTTATGCAGTGTTTGGTGTTTTCCCCCTGAAGTCCCCCTGAGCAACAGCAGCAGCATGTCCTACTGGATCACAATAATGACATTTAGCTGATCCTGGACAAATCACTTTCGAGCGGAGCAGAGCAGTACTACACTGTTGAGCCTTGTTCAGTGTAACGGTATACAACAGTGTTTCTCTACACACCGTTGTACCAGGGACTGGTAAGCTTGGATGCCTGTTTATGTTGAAAACCTGCTCTCAAGATCAGATGAAATCAGTGTCTGTGACGCACTCAGGCGTAGTGGGTGCGGAGTCAGGCGCAGGAGGCAGAAGGTACAGAATAGTGCTTTTATTTAGGCACAGTGAAAATCGTACGCGCCAAATACCGGGCGCACATCCACGATTGGCCCAAAAACAGGACCTAACTAGTCTGGAGAAAAATCCAAAACGAAACACACTACCACACATAAACACAGTGGAAAAATAAGCCCACACAAAGAGCAGGCGGTCCTTACCAGCTTAAACAGCCCAACTAAAAACCTAAACAAGAAACAGGTGAAACCAATAAGACAAAACCAACAGAAAAGGGAAAAGGGATCGGCGGCAGCTAGTAGACCGGTGACGACGACCGCCGAGCTCCACCCGAACAGGAAGAGGAGCCACCTTCGGTAGGAGTCGTGACAGTGTCAGTCAGATAACCACCTGATGGACCACTCAGCAATGTCCCAGGGACCGGTTCCCATCGGACCATGGATCCTGGGAATGAGAAACACTGGTATAGAATACATACCTTCCCCAAGGCAGCATTGAGTGTACTTGTAGTACCTCTGACCATGTCCCTCATGTGCCTGTAATTTCCTGTGTAATTTCTTGACCCAACTGCTTTCTGGACTCATCACTTCTAGTACCTCTGACCATGTGTTGGGTTTAGGTGTGAGAGCATGTGAACAACACCCCCTTGCTTTTTTCTGGTTACATGTTTACCACAGTGGCTTTTTCAAAGGGTCAGGGTTCAAACATTAATTAGCCTACGTCGACCTCCACAAAGGTTCAGCACAAATACAAAATTGATCCAACACCACCCTACTCCATCAATGGTGAAACGGGAATAGGCTTGTCATCAGAAATGGACTTTCCCTGACCAAATTAAAGGAGCCAAAGAAATGTGGGGATATGAGCTAATTCTGGGAATTTGCTGTATGGATGATCACATTTACAGTAACAACCCAACGAGAGCCCCACTTCCCCATGGGAGATACTAGATCCTGTCTCCTCTGGCTCAACACTGTAACCATAACTGTTTTTGTTGCCATGGCTTCAGTTTATTATACGACTTCTATGTCCTGTCTTTTTTCTGAATGAAAATGATGTCACCTTTACTGTGTCCCGGCACCGTCTCCACCTTGCTATCTCTGATCTAACAGTCATTGCATGCTCGATCACCATAAATAAGCATTGAATTCTGCTGTGAGCTTACTGTACAAATTGACCAAATTGACCTAACTTTGTTTATGTTTTTATCCTGTCTGTTGAATCCTAAACGTAATCTTATGAAAACTGATGCCAATGATTTTGGTCTCTTAACTGGCAAAATTTAGACAAATCAGTATATTCAATGTTTTTTAACATCTCCAAATAATTGGGAGAATTGGAATCTATGCAGCATAAAATCCTGTTAAATCTCAATCCTTGTATTTTGAGCTGGTGAATCCAACAGAATCTTCAGCAGAGATTATACGTGTGACTGTTATATGACACAGCTGTTGTGTTCGTTTCCTTAGCAACCCTGGGAGGTAGTGAAGGCTATAATACCCTGACTGCTCTCTCAACACAAGAGGTGTGTACTCTTACAAAAAGCTACAGTACAAAGTGCACTGCAGAAAAAGGCAGAAAGCCGAGCCTCCACTGAAATATTGATGAGGAAACTGCATTTTCTGCTGCTAGAAGTTTATTCTGGAGATCTGGGATATATGGCTGTGGGGGGACATTTTGGGACTGTACACATCCGATTGTGGGATAAAACACTTTAACCATCAGCTCTCATAATGAGTGTTGTGGCAGCGCAAGCTCTGAAACACAAGCCTAGCTAACTCCGTAAATGCTTTACCTGAGCCACCACCCATACTCACAACACACACTCTAACAGGGAGAAAAAGAGAGCATGCATATTTAACGATGCATTTACCTTGCGTTTTACCTCGTTTTGCGTACTGTATGTAGGGGAACCAGTGGTTGGACATGTGGGAAAGCCCTAGTGGTCTAGAAGTCTGTCTGTTTAGAATAATAGCTATTTACTCTACAAACTGTAGTGCCTGTTCATCTGCATACAACAAAATAAAATTCTTCATCAAAACATTGATATGACTATTGTGATGATGATAGGTACATGCATTCTGTGGATAGAGGGGAGGTATACATCCATAAAAAAACGTTTCCCCGGTGCTGGATCCAAGAGGATAACGTAAAACAATAAAGTTAATCTGCACCCTGGTACGATGCTCCAAAAACATGCACTCTGTGGACATGTAACGTACACTCTTAGAAAAAAGGGTTATGCGGTTGTCCCCATAGGTGAACCCTTTTTGGTTCCATGTAGAACCCTTTTGGGTTCCAGTTAGAACTGTTTTGGAAAGGGTTCTACATGGAAACCCAAAATATTCTACCTGGAACCAAAAGTTTCTTCAAAGGGTTATTCGATGGGGACAGTCGAAGAACCATTTTTGGTTCTAGATAGCAATTTATTTTCTAAGAGTGTAGTGTCCATTTATGTATATGCTAGACCCTGGGTATTCAACGCCTACCCTACTAGGTCCGGAGCCTGCTGGTTTTCTGTTCTACCTGATAATTAAATGCACACACCTGGTATCCCAGGTCTAAATCAGTCCCTAGGGGGGCAATGAAAAAAATGCAAGGTCCAGAGTTGAGTTTGAGGGCTCTAGACTATGTGGAGGACCCCATTTAATATGGAACCGACGTTAAATCACTTTACATAAAGCCTGGAGATATAGCACTCTACAGCTTATCATTAGCATATATTAGCCTTTATAACGTCTTATGACAAGTCTAATCATTGCTATCTATACCTGCAGGCTGTAGGTAAAGTGTTCCCCAGCTCGCCACTAGAGGTCATCAGTAAACTTCAGCTCCTACCAGAGTATATGAGTCGTGCGGACCTGGAACCGGAGCTTGTCCAATTTGATTGGAATTTGGAGCAAGATTCCCAAAGGCTGGAGCGTCGGCCTTCTCGCCAGCTCCAATTTTGCTCCAGTAGCACTCACTCCACGAGCTCAGGGCATGCCGCTCCAGCATGCATTTGTAGTCTACTAGTGTGCTGCTAATAGTCCCTTGCTTTAGCTACTGTCATGGAATTCGCAATAGTAACATATTATATCTTTAATGTCAATAATATAGACAGTGTTCATAATAGTAAATAAGTACTTTGCAAGGTTTTCCAAAAATTCTGACACAAATTTACATTCAAAGAACAAGTGAGACATTCTCACCTTCTTTTTCACAGAAAATGAAGATATCATCAATAGCCACAAATTTGGAAATCATAGAATTACATGGATATACAGTGCCTTGCGAAAGTATTCGGCCCCCTTGAACTTTGCGACCTCTTGCCACATTTCAGGCTTCAAACATAAAGATATAAAACTGTATTTTTTTGTGAAGAATCAACAACAAGTGGGACACAATCATGAAGTGGAACGACATTTATTGGATATTTCAAACTTTTTTAACAAATCAAAAACTGAAAAATTGGGCGTGCAAAATTATTCAGCCCCCTTAAGTTAATACTTTGTAGCGCCACCTTTTGCTGCGATTACAGCTGTAAGTCGCTTGTGGTATGTCTCTATCAGTTTTGCACATCGAGAGACTGAATTTTTTTCAGATTCCTCCTTGCAAAACAGCTCGAGCTCAGTGAGGTTGGATGGAGAGCATTTGTGAACAGCAGTTTTCAGTTCTTTCCACAGATTCTCGATTGGATTCAGGTCTGGACTTTGACTTGGCCATTCTAACACCTGGATATGTTTATGTTTGAACCATTCCATTGTAGATTTTGCTTTATGTTTTGGATCATTGTCTTGTTGGAAGACAAATCTCAGTCCCAGTCTCAGGTCTTTTGCAGACTCCATCAGGTTTTCTTCCAGAATGGTCCTGTATTTGGCTCCATCCATCTTCCCATCAATTTTAACCATCTTCCCTGTCCCTGCTGAAGAAAAGCAGGCCCAAACCATGATGCTGCCAGCACCATGTTTGACAGTGGGGATGGTGTGTTCAGCTGTGTTGCTTTTACGCCAAACATAACGTTTTGCATTGTTGCCAAAAAGTTCAATTTTGGTTTCATCTGACCAGAGCACCTTCTTCCACATGTTTGGTGTGTCTCCCAGGTGGCTTGTGGCAAACTTTAAACAACACTTTTTATGGATATCTTTAAGAAATGGCTTTCTTCTTGCCACTCTTCCATAAAGGCCAGATTTGTGCAATATACGACTGATTGTTGTCCTATGGACAGAGTCTCCCACCTCAGCTGTAGATCTCTGCAGTTCATCCAGAGTGATCATGGGCCTCTTGGCTGCATCTCTGATCAGTCTTCTCCTTGTATGAGCTGAAAGTTTAGAGGGACGGCCAGGTCTTGGTAGATTTGCAGTGGTCTGATACTCCTTCCATTTCAATATTATCGCTTGCACAGTGCTCCTTGGGATGTTTAAAGCTTGGGAAATATTTTTGTATCCAAATCCGGCTTTAAACTTCTTCACAACAGTATCTCGGACCTGCCTGGTGTGTTCCTTGTTCTTCATGATGCTCTCTGCGCTTTTAACGGACCTCTGAAACTATCACAGTGCAGGTGCATTTATACGGAGACTTGATTACACACAGGTGGATTGTATTTATCATCATTAGTCATTTAGGTCAACATTGGATCATTCAGAGATCCTCACTGAACTTCTGGAGAAAGTTTGCTGCACTGAAAGTAAAGGGGCTGAATAATTTTGCACGCCCAATTTTTCCGTTTTTGATTTGTTAAAAAAGTTTGAAATATCCAATAAATGTCGTTCCACTTCATGATTGTGTCCCACTTGTTGTTGATTCTTCACAAAAAAATACAGTTGTATATCTTTATGTTTGAAGCCTGAAATGTGGCAAAAGGTCGCAAAGTTCAAGGGGGCCGAATTATTTCGCAAGGCACTGTACCTGCTTGAGCGCGTGCTACAGGTGGGTGCTGCTATGGTGACCAGCGAGCTGAGATAAGGGGGGACTTTACCTAGCAGGGTATTGTAGATGTCCTGGAGCCAGTGGGTTTGGCGATGAGTATGAAGCGAGGGCCAGCCAACGAGAGGGTACAGGTCGCAGTGGTGGGTAGTATTGCCACGTTCTGACCTTAGTTCCTTTGTTTTGTCTTTTTTTTAGTATGGTCAGGGCGTGAGTTGGGGTGGGCAGTCTATGATCTTTTTTCTATAATTTGGGATTTCTGTGTTTGGCCTGGTATGGTTCTCAATCAGAGGCAGCTGTAAATCGTTGTCCCTGATTGAGAACCATACTTAGGTAGCCTGGTTTCACCTTTGAGTTGTGGGTGATTATTTTCTGTTCTGTGTTTTGTGTATTCACCATACAGGACTGTTTCGTTTCGTTCGTTGTCGCTTTATTGTTTTGTTCTTTAGTGTTCTGAGTTATAATAAATATCATGAACACTTACCATGCTGCGCATTGGTCCTCCGATCCTTCCTACTACTCCTCCTCGTCAGACAACTGTTACAAGTATATTGGGCTTTGGTGACAAAACGGATGGCACTGTGATAGACTGCATCCAATTTATTGAGTAGGGTATTGGAGGCTATTTTGTGAATTACATCGCCGAAGTCGAGGATCGGTAGTATGGTCAGTTTTAAGAGGGTATGTTTGGCAGCATGAGTGAAGGATTCTTTGTTGTGAAATAGGAAGCCAATTCTAGATTTAACTTTCGATTGGAGATGTTTGATGTGAGTCTGGAAGTTTACAGTCTAACCAGACACCTAGGTATTTGTAGTTGTCCACATATTCTAAGTCAGAACTGTCCAGAGTAGTGATGCTGGACGGGCGGGCAGGTTCAGGCAGCAATCAGTTGAAGAGCATGCATTTAGTTTTACTTGTATTTAAGAGCAGTTGGAGGCCAAGGAAGGAGAGTTGTATGGCATTGAAGCACGTCTGGAGGGTTGTTAACACAGTGCCCAAAGAAGGGCCAGCAGCAAGAGCGACATCATTGATGTATACAGAGAAGAGAGTCGGTCCAAGAATTGAACCCTGTGGCACCCCCAAGAGACTGCCAGAGGCCCGGAAAACAGGCCCTCCCAATTGACACATGGAACTCTATCAGAGAAGTAGTTGGTGAACCAGACGAGGCAATCTTATGAGAAACCAAGGCTATCGAGTCTGCCGATGAGGATGTGGTGACTGACAGAGTTGAAAGCCTTGGCCAGGTCAATGAATACGGCTGCACAGTATTGTTTCTTATCGATGGCGGTTAAGATATCGTTTAGGACCTGGAGCGTGGCTGAGGTGCACCCATGACCAGCTCTGAAACCAGATCGCATAGCAGAGAAGGTGCTGTGGGATTTGAATTGGTAATCTGTTTGTTGACTTGGCTTTCGAAGACCTTAGAAAGGCAGGGTAGGATAGGTATAGGTCTGTACACATACAGTGGGGCAAAAAAGTATTTAGTCAGCCACCAATTGTGCAAGTTCTCCCACTTAAAAAGATGAGAGAGGCCTGTAATTTATCATAGGTACACTTCAACTATGACAGACAAAACGAGAAAAAAAAATCCAGAAAATAACATTGTAGGATTTTTAATGAATTTATTTGTAAATTATGGTGGAAAATAAGTATTAGTAAGACCTGAAAAAGGGGCGTTTCTTTTTTTGCTGAGTTTATATACATACACACATAATTTTTTTAGAATATACCTTTATTATTCCCTGCAAACCATACCATCCCTCCCCCAATTGGAGTAAACTAATAAACAATAATATTTAGGCTTCTACCTTCAGTTTATACATATACACATTTTACAGGCACAATCTATTTTACAATAGTTATATTTTGTTTGTTTTTAGTCCTTCCTCTATTTCTGATTTCTATTTGTAACTGTGCTATTTCACAAAATGTCTGAACCTACAGTATATACATTTTACAGGCCCCGTATATTTTACATTGGTTATCTTGTTGTTATTAGTCCCACCCTTCAGCTCCATTCAACCCCTCCCATCTATTTCTTAACACCATCCATTTTGGATTTCTCTTTGCCATGTATTTTTTACCTGTGCTGTGATACTTCACAAAAGTACTGAACATTTCTATTGTCATAGCTTGTAAATTAAAGATTAAAAAAATTGCTCAAATAATTATTATATTATTGATTGATTGACTATGACTTTTCAAATCGCCCAGTGTTGCTATCTGCTTGGTTGCAAGAATTTAAAATAAAAAAATGTGAAGTTTTGAATCCGGCGTTGTTTTGCTTGACAGTTCATAAACCATGTGCCATGGAATAGGTACATCGATAATTTCTTCACAACTATTTTGCAATTTAAATGGCACAGCTGTCAATTTAAATGAAATTGGTATATGTTTTTATTAATCACAATTTTCTTTAACCATTTATGGTCTTTATTAATGCAGGGCCAAAATGTAAAAAGCACTTGTACATCTGAGCAATCTTATTGAAGGTGCATAATTACAGTTGAACAAGATGAAGGAGAAAAAAAAACGCACACTGCTCTGGATAGAATCACTGATCTTTAATAAGCTTACGTATCGGCCTCACAGCCTTCGTCAGAGCTTTTGTGATTAAAAAAAAATTTTGCACCCTTATGTAGACCTAGCCCCACCCACATCCGTCCCACTCATCGAAAGGGGTTGAGGCGAAGGAAAACAAATAAGTGCTACCAAATATAACAACATACATTTCATAAATATTACAATAAAGTGTGTAAATAAGACGTATTAAACACGTCTGTAAAACCACAATGAGGACATAGACCTACCAAGCAAGTTCTCATTAATCATTGGGTACATCGTACGAAAAACATCAGAGTGATCTTAAATAGGAGCATAATTCATGTTCAAATTCACAACATAACATACATGGAAATTTCATCATTAAGACCTTTAGGAAATAATGTCTGGAGGGTGAAAATCCCAAAACATTCTCTTTTACTCAGAGTATTATTTGATATCACCTCCCCATGTCTGATATCTTAACTTTCTCTATACCATAAAATCTAAAATTAAGAAATGTCATGCTTTATGTCATTAAAATGTACTGTGACTGGATAATCCCTGTCATATGTCCTGATTTAACTTTTATGTTCACTGATTCTCTGTTTGAGAGAACGAGAGGTTTTACCTACATAGCACATGGACATTTAATAATGTTAATAACATGGGTGGTGGAACACGTAATAATTTCATTTATTTGGAACCGTTTTCCTGTATGTGGGTGGCAGAAATATTCACACTTCACCATATTGTTGCAGTGTGCGCATCCTCTGCATTTATAGCTACCATTTGGTAGAGGGCGTGAAAGAGCCTGGCTGATTGTCTTTTGTGACTGGCAGTTGGCATGAACCAATTTATCACCTAAATTGCGACCTCTCTTATACACAATAAGTGGTGGATTTTGAAATTCAGCCAGGAAAACTGGGTCCGATGATAAAATATGCCAGTGTTTCTTGACCGCATTTCCCACTTTTCGCGAGTTCAAAGTATATGTGGTTGTGAACATTACGGAGTGTCCTTTAGCTTTAGCGGGTCTTTTTTTGTAGCAGTTCATCTCGTGTTTTTCCCAATGCCAAATTAAGAGCTTCATCCACAAATTGTGGCCAATAGCCTCTTCTTAAAAACCTAGTGCGCATCTTCTAGATAATCCTCTGTGGAGTGGCATATACGGCGCAGTCTGAAAAACTGGCTTCTTGGAAGTCCTCTTTTTAATGGCTCAGGATGGAAGCTGTCCCCCTTTAATAGAGTATTTCTGTTTATTTTCTATACAGAGTTGTTAACAGGGTTCCTTTTGATTTCTCAATCCACATACCGAGGTAATGAACACGTTGCGTGTCACATTCAATAGTGAATTTGAGATTGGGGTCAATGTCATTCAGTAGTGTCATAAAGTCTGACAGCTCTTTTTAAGTTCCTTCCCATATGCAAAACATGTCGTCAAGATATCGATACCACTTCAGGACTTTATTCAAAAATGGATTTTCATTTTCATTATTAACAAAGAGTTCTCCAAAAAGACCCACATAAAGGTTAGCATAGCTTGGAGCGAATGTGGAGCCCATCGATGTTCCATTCATTTGGAGGTAGTATTCATCATCAAACCTGAAATAGTTGTACGTCAACACATATTCAGCCAGCTCTAGAATAAAGTTTTAATGCAGGGCCAACAGACAAGTTCCTTACTTTTTCCCCATTCTCATTCTACTTGCCTCTTCCATTTTTGTGGTAATGCTGCAATTAGTTGGTTGAAATTTTGGGTAGAGCAGACATTTCCATATGTCTGTGTTAGCTTCATGTCTGACATAACTCCACCAGTCCTAGTTATGATATAATTTACAACAATTATACCTTTTAAAATTTTTTTTATTGAAAAATACGTTTTTAATTTAGTATATTTGAGTTTAACCACAATATTTGTTGTATTAATTGTTCTGTCTTTTCAGGTGGATTAAACTGAAATTGCAACCATAAGGCTTGTTTAAAAAATGACGTAATTTGGGAGATTATTTCGTTATAAAATAACCGAAAGTGAGCAGTTGTAATCTGAATAAAGGGGAAAAGGCATGGGGTGAGACATTCTTACCAATTTACTACAGAACAATTTCGGATGTAAGTGTAACTTTTGTATGACTAAGGCCTTTAGTGAGAGGCTCTAATGCTTTAATATTTAATAATTTCTGCCATCCGAATTCATATTCGTTATATAAATAGGCCCTTTAATTATGTCTGGCTTCCCATTCCAAATAAATGTGAATATTTTTTGTTCGTATAATTTAAAAAGCAGGTCACTCGGTGTAGGCAAAACCTTAAGCAAATAGGTAAACTGTGATATGACTAAAGAGTTAATCAGGGTGATTTTTCCACAAGTAGGCAGGTATTTTCCTTTCCATGGTAGCAAGATCTTATCTATTTTTGCTAACTTTCTATAAAAATTTATTGGAGTGAGATCATTTAGTTCTTTCGGGATTTGTATACCGAGTATGTCCACATCCCTGTCAGACCATGTAATTGGAAAACTACACGGTAATGTAAAAGTTAAATTTTTTAGTGATCCAATACGTAATATCAAAATTTGGTTTTAATCCAGAAAGGTTAGCAAAAGCATCTAGATCCTCTATGAGGCTATGAGGCTGTGAAGGTATTCTAATAGTGTTTTTTAAAGAAAACATGAATCATCAGCGTACAATGACACCTTTGTTTTTAAGCCACAGATGTTTAATTCCATAATATTATTATTGGATCAAATGTTAAGAACTAACATTTCAATGGCAATAATAAATAGACATGTCGATAGTGGACAACCTTGTTTTACTCCTCTTGACAGTTTAAACTTTTTGAGATGTAGCCTTTATTTACTATTGTAACATCAGCTTCCAATTCACACTCCCAAACACTTAGATCCCCGGAATGCAGACCACTTTCCAGCTCACTCTCCAAACCCAATCACTGGAATTCTTATCCCATCTATTTGACTCCCCTTCCTCTAACCCAGCTTTTTATGGCGGTTTTGGAACAGTGGCTTCTTCCTTGCTGGGCAGCCTTTCAGGTTATGTCGATATAGGACTCATTTTACTGTGGATATAGATACTTTTGTACCTGTTTCCTCCAGCATCTTCACAAGGTCCTTTGCTGTTGTTCTGGGATTGATTTGCACTTTTCGTACCAAAGTACATTCATCTCTAGGAGACAGAAAGCTTCTACTTCCTGAGCGGTATGATGGCTGTGTGGTCCCATGGTGTTAATACTTGCGTACTATTGTTTGTACAGATTAAAGTGGTACCTTCAGGTGTTTGGAAATTGCTCCCAAGGATGAACCAGACTTGTGGAGGTCTACACATTTTTTTCTGAGGTCTTGGCTGATTTCTTTTGATTTTCCCATGAGGCACTAAGTTTTAAGGTAGGCCTAGAAATACATCCACAGGTATACCTCCAATTGACTCAAATGATGTCAATTAGCCTATCAGAAGCTTCTAAAGCCATGACATAATTTTCTGGAATTTTCCAAGCTGTTTAAAGGCACAGTCAACTTAGTGTATGCAAACTTCTGACCCACTGGAATTGTGATACAGTGAATTACAAGTTAAATAATCCGTCTGTAAACAATTGTTGGAAAAATTACTTGTGTCATGCACAAAGTAGATGTCCTAACCGACTTGCCAAAACTATAATTTGTTAACAAGAAATTTATGGTGGTTGAAAAACGAGTTTTAATGACTCCAACCTAAGTGTATGTAAACTTCCAACTTCAACTGTGTATATATATATAAATATATATATATATAAAAATCTTGGTGGCAAATGGGTCTTCCAAATGGACAATGACTCCAAGGTGTGGCAAAATGGCTTAAAGACAACAACAAAAAAGTCAAGGTATTGGAGTGGCCAACGCCTTGACCTCAATCCCATAGAACATTTGTGGGCAGAACTGAAAAGGTATGTGCGAGCAAGGAGGCCTACACCAGCTCTGTCAGGAGGAATGGGCCAAAATTCACCCAACTTATTCTGGGAAGCTTGTTTGACCCAAGTTAATAAATTTGTAGGTAATGCTACCAAAAACTAATTGAGTGTATGTAAACTTCTGACCCACTGGGAATGTGATACAGTGAATTACAAGTTAAATAATCCGTCTGTAAACAATTGTTGGAAAAATTACTTGTGTCATGCACAAAGTAGATGTCCTAACCGACTTGCCAAAACTATAATTTGTTAACAAGAAATTTATGGTGGTTGAAAAACGAGTTTTAATGACTCCAACCTAAGTGTATGTAAACTTCCAACTTCAACTGTGTATATATATATAAATATATATATATATAAAAATCTTGGTGGCAAATGGGTCTTCCAAATGGACAATGACTCCAAGGTGTGGCAAAATGGCTTAAAGACAACAACAAAAAAGTCAAGGTATTGGAGTGGCCAACGCCTTGACCTCAATCCCATAGAACATTTGTGGGCAGAACTGAAAAGGTATGTGCGAGCAAGGAGGCCTACACCAGCTCTGTCAGGAGGAATGGGCCAAAATTCACCCAACTTATTCTGGGAAGCTTGTTTGACCCAAGTTAATAAATTTGTAGGTAATGCTACCAAAAACTAATTGAGTGTATGTAAACTTCTGACCCACTGGGAATGTGATGAAAGAAAAAAAAGCTGAAATAAATTGTTCTCGCTACTATTATTTTGACATTTCACGTTCTTAAAATAAATTGGTGATCCTAACTGAGCTAAAACAGGGAATTTCTTCTAGGATTAAATGTCAGGAATTGTGAAAAACTGAGTTTAAATGTATTTGGTTAAGGTTAAGGTGTATGTAGACTTCCGACTTCAACTGTAATATGGTAATTCCCAGTGGTGTGGTGTTTTCTACTATAGGTGTTTCCTAAAGCAGTGTGAACATCTAACGGCTTTGTGAGTTACACTGCAATGATACATCAGACTGTACCGGCCAGATACAGTGGCAAGAAAAAGTATGTGAACGCTTTGGAATTACCTGGATTTACCTGGATTTCTGCATAAATTAGTCAGAAAATTTGATCTGATCTTCATCTTAGTCACAACAATAGACAAACACAGTGTGTTTGTTTTTTCTTGTCTATATTGAATACATAATTAAAACATTCCCAGTGTAGGTTGGAATAAGTATGTGAACCCCTAGGCTAATGACTTTTCCAAAAGCTAATTGGAGTCAAGAGTCAGCTAACCTGGAGTCCAATGAGACAAGATTGGAGATGTTGGTTAGAGCTGCCTTGCCCTATAAAAACACTCACAAGCATTGCCTGATGTGAACCATTCCTCGAACAAAAGAGATCTCAGAAGATCTCCTAAGATTAAGAATTGTTGATTTGCATTAAGCTGGAAAGGGTTACAAAAGTATCTCTAAAAGCCTTGATGTTCATCCGTCCACAGTAAGACAAATTGTCTATAAATGTAGAAAGTTCAGCACTGTTGCTACTCTCCCTAGCAATGGCCGTTCTGCAAAGATGACTGCAAGAGCACAGTGCAGAATGCTCAATGTGGTTAAGAAGAATCCTAGAGTGTCAGATAAAGACTTACAGAAATCTCTGGAACATGCTAACATCTCTGTTGACGAGTTTACCATACGTTAAACACTAAGCAATAATGGTGTTCATGGGAAGACACCATGGAAGAAGCCACTGCTGTCCAAAAAAAACAGTGCTGCACGTCTGAAGTTCGCAAAAGAGCACCTGGATGTTCCACAGCGCTACTGGCAAAATATTCTGTGGACAGATTAAACTAAAGTTGAGTTGTTTGGAAGGAAGGAACACACAACACTATATGTGGAGAAAAAAAGGCACAGCACACCAACATCAAAGTCTCATCCCAACTGTAAAGTATGGTGGAGGGAGTATCATGGTTTGGGGCTCAGGGCCTGGACAGCTTGCTAATTTTACCGGGGAATGTAAGGCTATCTGTCCGCCAATTGAAGCTCAACAGAAGTTGGGTGATGCAACAGGACAACGACCCAAAACACAGAAGTAAATCAACAACAGAATGGCTTCAACAGAAGAAAATGCGCCTGGAGTGGCCCAGTCAGAGTCCTGACCTCATCCCGATTTAAAATGCTGTGGCATGACCTCGAGAACGGTTCACACCAGACATCTTAAGAATATTGTTGAACTGAAACAGTTTTGGAATGGTCCAACATATCTCCTGACCGTTGTGCAGGTCTGATCCGCAACTACAGAAAATATTTGGTTGAGTTTATTGCTGCCAAAGGAGGGTCAACCAGTTATTAAATGCAAGGGTTCACATACTTTTTACACCCTCAATGTGAATGTGTACATGTTGTGTTCAATAAAGACATGAAAACGTATAATTGTTTGTTGTTTGTGTGTAGACTATGTTTGTCTAATTTTATGACCAATTTATTCAGAAATCCAGGTAATTCCAAAGGGTTCACATACTTTTTCTTGCCACTGTAAGTTAATGGAGCATGCATATAGGAGAGGGTCGGATGACTGTGGTGGCTGTATGAGTTTGCTGTCAAGGAGTTGTTGATGCACTCCCATTCAGGTTCAGTGAACTGCTCTAATTCTCTATTGTAAATGCCTTTCGGGAGAATTCCGAAGTGTGCCATGTTATGAGTAAAAAAAGAGGGAGCTGTTTGTTCCTCTGGATAACAGCCAGAACTAAATGCTACTGAAGCAAAACTTCTAAATAAATTCCCAGACGAATGACGGGGACCAGATCTGATAAATTAACAAACAACAAACTGTTCTTCATTCTACAGTGTTGTTTTAAGATACTGATTATTGGTTAAATTACACAATAGGAAAACAAGGACAGGCAGATCATGCAGATTAAAAAGGCAGTTCAAATGTCAGGGGGGGGGGGGGGGGGGGGGGGGGGGGGCAGTCCAGAAAGATCACTTAACATTTTTGTCTCAAATTTCTTCTCTGCGTTAAAAAAATAAAATCTTCATTTGCCAGCTTTGGCAGCTGACACTTCCGTACTGGCAAAGGGTATGTGTACTGACAGGGATTAGCCAGTGCATGTGTTTTACCCCTTTTCAGCTTGGTTGTGTAATGTTCAAGACCAAGGTGTGATCGTGTGGTCCTTTCTTTGTAGGCCTTTGTCCTCCTCCTTCCCCTTATACTGGGTGGACAAACTGGTAGACCAGTCTCTGGGAGACGTCAGGCTTACGGATGATGCCCTTCTTGTAATACTGCCGTATGGAGCGGCTCAGCTTGTCATAGTTCATCGCTGGTCGGTTCTTCCTCCGTCCCCAGAGTCTTGCCACATGAGCAGAGTCCTCGATTTTGAAAATACCTGGCATACAGCAGAGTGGGATTAGATATGGAATACATTGTCACTCCATTCAATTGTCAGTTTCCGTCTTTTTGATGAAATTAGTAAATTATAATAAACATTAGAAGAGAGAAAAGGATGGATTATTGCAGAGTTGAAAATACTTCTGAACTTATCCCATCCCAGTTCTTGGCGGGTCACACAGCCTGCCTGGCTCACCTTTCTCCTTGTTGAGCCAGCGGATGCAGCGTCCGTAGTTGTGGGGCTTGAGGAGCAGCTCTCTGAGGAACTGCCACAGGTGGATGGGCTGGCCTGAGCACGACGAGTCTGCCTCCAACCACAGCTCTTCTCCGCCTGCACAGAGGGGGGAGGGATGAGCACACACACACACACACATATTTGCCAACAAGACTGCACTATACATGACCCTCTGCTCTTCTACCTAGGAGCTATGAACACAACTGTCACTACTCCTTCCCAAGGGCCAACAACACTCTGGTCCTGGAGAAACGAGATTCATGTCACTTTCTGTCCTAACAAAGCTAATAGGCTAAACCTACCTGTGATTTTGCTGTCTCCAACTGAACACCTCTCTTTCATCCAGGCAGCTGTGGGGAGAGAAAGAAGGGGATACGAAAAGAGAGAGATTAATTGTTGCATTGTTTGAACAGAATAATACAAGCTTCACTATAGAAAACAGTAGCACAATATGTGCAGACTGTCTACGCTAGTCATACAGCTACAGTATTATAACACAGCTGACTGTCTGCACCAGTCATACAGCTACAGTATTATAACACAGCTGACTGTCTGCGCCAGTCATACAGCTACAGTATTATAACACAGCTGACTGTCTGCGCCAGTCATACAGCTACAGTATTATAACACAGCTGAATGTCTATGCCAGTCATACAGCCACAGTATTATAACACAGCTGAATGTCTACGCCAGTCATACAGCCATAGTATTATAACACAGCTGACTGTCTACGCCAGTCATACAGCTATAGTATTATAACACAGCTGACTGTCTACGCCAGTCATACAGCCACAGTATTATAACACAGCTGACTGTCTACGCCAGTCATACAGCTACAGTATTATAACACAGCTGACTGTCTGCGCTAGTCATACAGCCACAGTATTATAACACAGCTGAATGTCTACGCCAGTCATACAGCTACAATATTATAATACAGTTGAATGTCTGCGCTAGTCATACAGCCACTGAATTATAACACAGCTGACTGTCTACGCCAGTCATACAGCCACTGTATTATAACACAGCTGACTGTCTGCGCTAGTCATACAGCCACAGTATTATAACACAGCTGACTGTCTACGCTAGTCATACAGCCACAGTATTATAACACAGCTGAATGTCTATGACAGTCATACAGCTACACAGAGGAAAAAATATAAACGTAACATGGAACAATGTCAAAGATTTTACTGAGTTCCAGTTCATGTAAGGAAATAGGTAAATCAAAATGAATTAATTAGGCCCTATTCTATGGACTGGGAATACAGATATGCATCTGTTGGTCACAGATACCCTTTAAAAAATAGGGGTGTGGATCAGAAAACCACACCATTTGCGTTATACAGTGCTACACATTTCCTTCGCATAGAGTTGATAAGGCTGTTGATTGTGGCCTGTGGAATGTTGTCCCAGTCCTCTTCAATGGCTGTGCGAAGTGGCTGGATATTGGCGTAAATTAGAACACGCTGTCGTACACATCGATTCAGAGCATCCAAACGTGCTAAATGTGTGACATGTCTGGTGAGTATGCAGGCCGTGGAAGAACTGGGACATTTACAGCTTCCAGGAATTGCGTACAGATCCTTGCGACATGGGGCTGTGCATTATCATGTTGAAACATGAGGTGATGGGGGTGGATGAAAATGGCCTCAGGATCTCGTAACAGTATCTCTGTGCATTCAAATTAGCATTAATATAATGGGCAGCCATATGCCATACCATAACCCCACCACCACCATGGGGCACTCTATTTGCAATGTTGACAGCAAACTGCTCGCCCACACAACGCCATACACAATGTCTGCAATCTGCCTGGTACACACTTCTCCAGCGTGCAAGCGGCCATCGAAGGTGAGCATTTTCCCATTAAAGTCGGTTGCTCCATGAACTGCAGAGCCTGGTGAGGACGACGAGTACGCAGGTAAGCTTCCCTCATGAAATATGGGACCAACACTTTACATGTTGCATGTATTATAGCATACCTGACTGTCCACACCAGTCATACAGTTATTATAACACACCTGACTTCCAGATGTCCAGGTGGGCGTGCAGAGTGTCTCCGCACTGAGGGACCCTCTGCCTGAAGTCATCTTCACTCATGGCACACAGGTCTTTCCCAGTCTGCTCCTGGAAGGTCTTTCCAGCCTGAGGCAGTCTGTACAGATGCTCTGTCCACAGCAACCACTTCTGAACGTTCCCCGAGCTCCACTCCATGGGGTCTGGGGATAACAGATAAAAACAATAAAAATATAACTTTTGGGGGGGTTAGTCCCCTATACATCTATAGAAACTATTAGCTAGCAGTACTATTAACTAGCAGTAACATTTACGATAACTGTCAACTGCATGTCTGTTGACCTTCAATAGGGAAGGATCTTTTCAGGGTTAAAAAAAAACGTATGTGTGTGTGTGTGTGTGTGTGTGTGTGTGTGTGTGTGTGTGTGTGTGTGTGTGTGTGTGTGCGTGTGCGTGTGCGTGTGTGTGTGTGTGAGATCAAAGATCAAGTGACACTGTGGTATAGGGACCACACACACATCTAGCATCTCTACTGTGTTCATCGTTGTTTTGGTAACCCTCTTTAACTACCCTGAATAGATCCCTCCCTATATGTATCTATGTATGTATGCAGACATATACAAACACAAATGCTGTCAGTCAGAGGCCTATCACTGTCTTCATCTCAAGCAGTTTATTTGACTAGTATTTTCTCTGTGAGGTTCACTCTGGGTAAACTCTAATCACAGGCATGAGCTGGGGAGAATGGTGGTTTGCATAAGATACTGTACTGTTCTGTTGTGTATTCTACAATCGTTTTCATCATTTGAAACGCACCATGACACCACATTTTTGATACAACAGCAGCAGCAGCAGGACGAGGGGCTCTGAAATGTCAGGGTGTGACTGACTGAAGTCATCTTACAGTACACACACAGTACTGTATTCCTTCAACCTGCTGTTTGCTTTGCCAGTTGAACAGACCTCACCCAAGTACTGTGTACACGGCTGGCAGGCGAGCAACAACGTCATTCCCATAAAGTCCTGTTGGGTATGTGTTAAATGCATGCAAAGGTTGGGATTATACAGATCCTGGAGCAGACAAACATGACTTGCGTCAGAGAGATATCATTCTTCATCGAGCTGTCATCCAGCCATTATCATCTAGCAGCAGGAGTATCTTTTGTCTCAGGGAGACTTGTCTGCTCTGAATCAATACATCAATACCTCTGTCAATACCTGGACAGTAATGAATGAATACGCTAGAATGATCGGCCACGGTGTTCTTAATGCTATTAGATAATAAGAAGAATCTACCGCACACCCACAGCTGATTAGTGAAGGTGCTGAATCTACCGCACACCCACAGCTGATTAGTGAAGGTGCTGAATCTACCGCACACCCACAGCTGATTAGTGAAGGTGCTGAATCTACCGCACACCCACAGCTGATTAGTGAAGGTGCTGAATCTACCGCACACCCACAGCTGATTAGTGAAGGTGCTGAATCTACCGCACACCCACAGCTGATTAGTGAAGGTTCTGAATCTACCGCACACCCACAGCTGATTAGTGAAGGTGCTGAATCTACCGCACACCCACAGCTGATTAGTGAAGGTGCTGAATCTACCGCACACCCACAGCTGATTAGTGAAGGTGCTGAATCTACCGCACACCCACAGCTGAATAGTGAAGGTGCTGAATCTACCGCACACCCACAGCTGATTAGTGAAGGTGCTGAATCTACCGCACACCCACAGCTGATTAGTGAAGGTGCTGAATCTACCGCACACCCACAGCTGATTAGTGAAGGTGCTGGAGGCAAAAGGCAAAACTGGAGAAACCGGAAAAAGTCTCTGCACATTTCAAGTCAGATGCACATTATATGCTATTTTGTTAGTTATGTCGCATTGTTTGTAACTTATTTTGTACATAATGTTGCTGCTACGGTCTTTATGCCTCGTTATTGATATTTTCTTGTGTAACTTTTCATTTAATATTTTTTTTTGACTTTAGTTTATTTAGTAAATATTTTCTTAACTCAATTTCTTGAACTGCATTGTTCGTTAAAAGGGCTTGTAGTAAGTAAGCATTTCACCTGTTGTATTTGGAGCATGTGACAAATAAAATTTGATTCGATTTGTCATTTGATTTCTTTAATTATGGCTGAGCTTTCAGTCAGTCGACCTTCCTTTAATGCTCTTGAAAAGGAGACAGGATCATGTAGCGATGGCACCATAGAATAACAAGTAGGAGAAAGTGCATGGACTATGGTTTGTGGCCCACATCAAATATGAAATGCACAGAATGCTGATGTAACTACTAGAGGTCGACCGATTATGATTTTTCAAAGCTGATACCGATACGATTATTGGAGGACCAAAAAAAAAGCCGATTCCGGATTAATCGGCCAATTTTTAAAATGTATTTGTAATAATGACAATTGCAACAATACTGAATGAGCAATTATTTTAACTTAATATAATACATCAATAAAATCAATTTTGCCTCAAATAAATAATGAAACATATTACATTTAGTTTAAATAATGCAAAAACAAAGTGTTGGAGAAGAAAGTAAAAGTGCAATATGTGCCATGTTAGAAAGCTAACATTTAAGTTCTTTGCTCAGAACATATGAAAGCTGGTAGTTCCTTTTAACATGAGTCTTCAATATTCCCAGGTAAGAAGTTTTAGGTTGTAGTTATTAAGGGATTATAGGACTATGTCTCTCTATACCATTTGTATCTCATATACCTTTGGATGTTCTTATAGGCACTTTAGTATTGCCAGTGTAACAGTATAGCTTCCGTACCTCTCCTCGCTCCTACCTGGGCGCGAAGCAGGAACACAAAGACAACAGCCACCCTCGAAGCAGCGTTACCCATGCAGAGCAAGGGGAACAACTACTCCAAGTCTCAGAGCGAGTGACACTTGAAACGCTATTAGCGCGCACCCCGCTAACTAGCTAGCCATTTCACATCACATTGTTGCATCAGCCTAATCTCGGGAGTTGATAGGCTTGAAGTCATAAACAGCAGAGCTGCTAGCAAAATGCACAAAAGTGCTGTTTGAATGAATGCTTAATAGCCTGCTGGTGCCTACCATCGCTCAGTCAGACTGCTCTATCAAATCATAGACTTAATTATAATATAATAACACACAGAAATACGAGCCTTAGGTCATTAATATGGTCAAACCCGGAAACTATAATTTCGAAAACAAAACGTTTATTATTTCAGTGAAATACAGAATCGTTCCGTATTTTATCTAACGGGTGGCATCCATCAGTCTAAATATTCCTGTTACATTGCGCAACCTTCAATGTTATGTCATAATTGCGTAAAATTCTGGCAAATTAGTTCGCAATGAGCTAGGCGACCCAAACTGTTGCATATACCCTGACTCTGCGTGCAATGAACGCAAGAGAAGTGACACAATTTCACCTGGTTATATTGCCTGATAACATGGATTTCTTTTAGCTAAATATGCAGGTTTAAAAATATATACTTCTGTGTATTGATTTTAAGAAAGGCATTGGTGTTTATTGTTAGGTACACTTTGGAGCAACGACAGTCCTTTTTCACGAATGCACACTGCATCGATTATATGCAACGCAGGACACTCTAGATAAACTAGTAATATCATCACCCATGTGTAGTTATAACTAGTGATTATGATTGATTATGTTTAATGTTAGCTAGCAACTTACCTTGGCTTCTTACTGCATTCCTGTAACAGACGGGCTCCTCGTGAGGCAGGTGGTTAGAGCGTTGGACTAGTTAACCGTAAGGTTGCAAGATTGAATCCCTGAGCTGACAAGGTAAAAATCTGTCGTTCTGCCCCTGAACAAGGCAGTTAACCCACCATTCCTAGTCCGTCATTGAAAATAAGAATGTGTTCTTAGCTGACTTGCCGAGTTAAATACAGATTAAATAAAGGTGAAAAAAATAAATAATATTAATACAGAAATAAAAAAATCTGTAAAATCGGCGTCCAAAATTACCGATTTCCGATTGTTATGAAAACTTGAAATCGGCCCTAATTAATCAGCCATTCCGATTAATCGGTCGACCCCGATTAATCGGTCGACAACCATCAATTAATTGTACATTGGACATGGAATGAGTATCCACCACAGAACATAGCTTCAAACAGAAATATCCATAAACTCTAATAATAATATTTCTAGAATGAGAGTGGCAGCTTACTACAGTACCAGTACCTACCTGGGGTGATGTTGAGCAGCTTGCAGGCCGTCTCGATGTCCTTCAGAACCTCTCCGACCACCATGCTCTGGACCTGCTCCAGGGATCGCTCCTCCTCCTGGCCCTCTAGCCCCGGGGAGAGCCCCAGGGCCTGGCTGTCGATGACGGGGCACTGCTCTGGCTCCTCTCCGTGCGCCATCCTGGGTACAGGGACAGGCACGGCGCAGGCCAGACCCGGGGAGGCCTCGGACACCTTCACCAGCCAGGTGGAGTCCTCGGTAAAGAGCATGTCAAAGCAGGACAGGTAGAGGCCTGGAAACCCACAATGCTCCAGAGCCTCCATGCAGGGCTTGGTGTCCTCCATCTCCCAGGCAGCCCCGGCCCTGTGTCCCATGTTTCTCTCGGACAGACCTAGGCAGGGCGGTAACAATGAGCTGCTGCCCTCTGATGATAGACTCTCCCCCGGACTCGACATGGCTGCTGCCTCCTGGAATGGAAATATAGTTTACAATAGTCATTCATATTTATAGGTCAAAGGTCAAAGTAGTCCATCAGTATTTCATATTTGATATGTTTATATACTGTAGGTGATTGGCCACATTCGTAAAGTTTAGATAATGAAATAATGAATAACAACAGTTTGTCATCAAATGGTGTTTGATCCTGCAACACCATTTCAGCCATTTCAGTGTGCTATGCGGATAATTCTCTGACACTTTCACATAGTCTACTTGTTGACCCAAAGTAAACAAGTGTTTCTTTATTTAAGTGGGAATGAGCAATAGCACGCACTAGCTCTCTTATTTCATATTCAAATCAGTTCAATGTCGGACAGGAAAACGTAAAAGACTCTTTCACTGAAAACTATGTAAAGAAGATGTTGCCAGTGACCTAAACGAGCTTCCTGATAGCCAAATTGTAATAACGTTTTGGAATTATTGAAATGATTGAAATTCCAAAACAAGGTATTATGAACATATCATTTTATGCAGTAGGTGTTACTCCTGCAGTAAATCAAAATCACAGTACCTTCGAGAAACTATCCGTGCCCAAAGCTCCGGCTGCTAAACATGCATCAGTTACAAAACTGTAAGAAAGTCCATCAGAGGGACTGTGGGTGTGAGTCCTCCAGGGGATTGTGGGCGTGAGTCCTCCAGGGGATTATGGGTGTGAGTCCTCCAGGGGATTGTGGGTGTGAGTCCTCCAGGGGATTGTGGGTGTGAGTCCTCAAGGGGATTGTGGGTGTGAGTCGTCCAGGGGATTGTGGGTGTGAGTCCTCCAGGGGATTGTAGGTGTGAGTCCTCCAGGGGATTGTGGGTGTTAACCCTCAAGGGGATTGCGGGTGTTAGTCCTCCAGGGGATTGTGGGTGTGAGTCCTCCAGGGGATTGTGGGTGTGAGTCCTCCAGGGGATTGTGGGTGTGAGTCCTCAAGGGGATTGTGGGTGTTAGCCCTCAAGGGGATTGTGGGTGTTAGTCCTCCAGGGGATTGTGGTTGTGCGTCCTCCAGGGGATTGTGGGTATGAGTCCTCCAGGGGATTGTGGGTGTGAGTCCTCCAGGGGATTGTGGGTGTGAGTCCTACAGGGGATTGTGGGTGTGAGTCCTCAAGGGGATTGAGGGTGTGAGTCCTCCAGGGGATTGTGGGTGTGAGTCCTCCAGGGGATTGTGGGTGTGAGTCCTCCAGGGGATTGTAGGTGTGAGTCCTCCAGGGGATTGTAGGTGTGAGTCCTCCAGGGGATTGTAGGTGTGAGTCCATCAGGGGATTGTGGGTGTGAGTCCTCCAGATGGACTGCGGGGCAGGTGTGACTCCAGAGCACCCTTGTGTCAATTCACTCTGTTTACCTACATGTTGGTTTCAGTAGTTTTCCCTGCCTCATGTAAAATGTCCCAGAGGTATTTCTCAACACGTGACCTGAACAGGAAAAACCTTTGGAACATTTTCTTCACAGGTGCATTTCTACTGGCTTTAAATTTCCATCCTAAGTCAACATCAAGAGGATGCCAGTGTAATCACAGGATGACCTCACTATGGTTAAGTGTACCTGGCTACCTGCTGCCACAGGTTGTAGAAGGGAAGGAGCATAGGTGTCATACAGACAGGGTTATCAGTAGTTGTGCTATTATGTTAAAAGATGCTTGCTCTCACATAGCACATGCTCAAAGAGTGACATGCTTTGTTTGTCCAAAGAGACTGTGAGCCAAGGTATTAATAAAACCGCTATAACACTACCGTGCCACACCCAGCAACAGCCACCGAAGCCATCAATAAGGACAATAGATTTAAGTTGATCCATTTTTCCACTTGTTATATTATTGTTTTATCAAAGAAACGAAGAAACTTGTCATAGAATATTCCCTGGGGTGGGAAAAAGGCTTGTTTAGCTTTACCCAATAATCCTTGCAGGAACAAACTTGACCGACCTACAACAACTCTGTATCAGTCCCAGAGCTGTAACCACCCTAAAGGAAATGAAGTTATCCTCCCCAAAATAGTTCTACTCTCTCCTCTTTCTCTCTCTATTTCTCTATTCTCTGTGTCTCCAACCCCCAGTCTACCCCCTCCCCCATTCCTCCTTTTATCTCCCAATGTCCCGCTAAGGGTCTAGGGATAACCCACTGAGTTTTCCCTTCATCAGGGGTCAGATTAAAAAAGTGCCAGGCAGTGTCCCGGCTAGCCTGCTGTGTGTCCACTCTCCTCTGTAACAGCTTGCGCTAAGCCCATTAGCCTGGCAAATGTAGCCATGTTAGCTTTTTCCAAAAGGAGAGGGGACGGGAGAAAGAGGCGCAAACATGCTCCCCAGGGGAAGGATTAAGGGCCTGCCTGATCTCTAAATGAGTTTGGTCAAGACGGTGATATTCATTTCAGGAGAATTAGGATCTGCTCCATTTGCTGGACAGGTCAGACACACAGTCAGACGGACTATTGATGTGAAGGCAGCCATCATCCCTGGTAACCATCCAGTGCAGGCCTTAGACACACAGTCAGAGGGACTATAGCCGTGAAGGCAGCCATCATCCCTGGTAACCATTCAGGGCAGGCCTTAGACACACAGTCAGAGGGACTATAGCCGTGAAGGCAGCCATCATCCCTGGTAACCATTCAGGGCAGGCCTTAGACACACAGTCAGAGGGACTATAGCCGTGGAGGCAGCCATCATCCCTGGTAACCATTCAGGGCAGGCCTTAGACACACAGTCAGAGGGACTATATCCGTGGAGGCAGCCATCATCCCTGGTAACCATTCAGGGCAGGCCTTAGACACACAGTCAGAGGGACTATATCCGTGGAGGCAGCCATCATCCCTGGTAACCATTCAGGGCAGGCCTTAGACACACAGTCAGAGGGACTATATCCGTGGAGGCAGCCATCATCCCTGGTAACCATTCAGGGCAGGCCTTAGACACACAGTCAGAGGGACTATATCCGTGGAGGCAGCCATCATCCCTGGTAACCATTCAGGGCAGGCCTTAGACACACAGTCAGAGGGACTATAGCCGTGAAGGCAGCCATCCTCCCTGGTAACCATTCAGGGCAGGCCTTAGACACACAGTCAGAGGGACTATATCCGTGGAGGCAGCCATCATCCCTGGTAACCATTCAGGGCATGCCTTAGACACACAGTCAGAGGGACTATATCCGTGGAGGCAGCCATCATCCCTGGTAACCATTCAGGGCAGGCCTTAGACACACAGTCAGAGGGACTATAGCCGTGAAGGCAGCCATCATCCCTGGTAACCATTCAGGGCAGGCCTTAGACACACAGTCAGAGGGACTATATCCGTGAAGGCAGCCATCCTCCCTGGTAACCATTCAGGGCAGGCCTTAGACACACAGTCAGAGGGACTATAGCCGTGAAGGCAGCCATCATCCCTGGTAACCATTCAGGGCAGGCCTTAGACACACAGTCAGAGGGACTATAGCCGTGAAGGCAGCCATCCTCCCTGGTAACCATTCAGGGCAGGCCTTAGACACACAGTCAGAGGGACTATAGCCGTGAAGGCAGCCATCATCCCTGCTAACCATTCAGGGCAGGCCTTAGACACACAGTCAGAGGGACTATAGCCGTGAAGGCAGCCATCCTCCCTGGTAACCATTCAGGGCAGGCCTTAGACACACAGTCAGAGGGACTATAGCCGTGAAGGCAGCCATCATCCCTGGTAACCATTCAGGGCAGGCCTTAGACACACAGTCAGAGGGACTATAGCCGTGAAGGCAGCCATCATCCCTGGTAACCATTCAGGGCAGGCCTTAGACACACAGTCAGAGGGACTATATCCGTGAAGGCAGCCATCATCCCTGGTAACCATTCAGGGCAGGCCTTAGACACACAGTCAGAGGGACTATAGCCGTGAAGGCAGCCATCCTCCCTGGTAACCATTCAGTGCAGGCCTTAGACACACAGTCAGAGGGACTATAGCCGTGAAGGCAGCCATCATCCCTGGTAACCATTCAGGGCAGGCCTTAGACACACAGTCAGAGGGACTATATCCGTGAAGGCAGCCATCATCCCTGGTAACCATTCAGGGCAGGCCTTAGACACACAGTCAGAGGGACTATAGCCGTGAAGGCAGCCATCCTCCCTGGTAACCATCCAGTGCAGGCCTTAGACACACAGTCAGAGGGACTATATCCGTGAAGGCAGCCATCCTCCCTGGTAACCATTCAGGGCAGGCCTTAGACACACAGTCAGAGGGACTATATCCGTGAAGGCAGCCATCCTCCCTGGTAACCATTCAGTGCAGGCCTTAGACACACAGTCAGAGGGACTATATCCGTGGAGGCAGCCATCATCCCTGGTAACCATTCAGGGCAGGCCTTAGACACACAGTCAGAGGGACTATATCCGTGGAGGCAGCCATCATCCCTGGTAACCATTCAGGGCAGGCCTTAGACACACAGTCAGAGGGACTATAGCCGTGAAGGCAGCCATCATCCCTGGTAACCATTCAGGGCAGGCCTTAGACACACAGTCAGAGGGACTATAGCCGTGAAGGCAGCCATCCTCCCTGGTAACTAAATTCATTCCTCTTTCTTTTCTTTCTTGGCTTACTCTGCATCTCAGCTTGATGTTCAGCTAGAGTCTCTGTGGTTCCTAACCAGCTTTACTATGACAGGTCCTCTATGGAGACATGAAGTATGTAGGATGGGTGGTCAGGTTAAGTAACACTTATTGTTTTGGGTCCTATCCCTATGAGAAGCTCATTAAGGCAAAACTTTCTTTCCATTTCAATATTAGGATGCTAGTGACTAGTGACTTTCTCAGGAACAGGAGTCAAATACCCTGACTGCTTGGTCTTTTACAAGACTGTTGTATCTGGTTTAAAATTATTATTTGAGACAAAAGTTGGCATAAGTACTAGATATAGGGAAATGCAACAGTCACCACATTTCCCTTGTTAAGTCCTCTCCCTGTGCTCCTCCAAAGGGCTCCCCTGTTTGATTTTGGTGTTAAAGAAGTATATACAGTCAGGCATGTTTGCTGTGTGTGTAAATGTGTACGGTTTAAAGAGAAATCTGGAGCCACAGGGATTCGTTGTCATTGTTTCTCACGGGAAACTTGGAACGGACGAATGAAAGAACAGGTCCGAGACGAAAGAAAAGAAAAGATAATGATTGCGCTCTACGGCAGGCTCCTACCGCAACAAGAGAATGCTGGGAAGCTACATATACCCAGCAAAGTCTGCTGTTCCCAGGAAATAGTATTTTCTGAGAGAAATATAACCTAATACAGCCATTTGACTCTCCTTACACCATGTCATAATGTTTTATTTAACCTTTATTTAACCAGGAACTCCAATTGAGGTCAGAGGAAATCTTTAACACACTGATAACCAGGTGTTTTATATGAGGTCTGTTCAAAACGTAAAGACCCAAGAAGCTTGTGTCAATAATGAAGAGATATTGAAAACACATTAAAAAAAATACAATATGTGTGCAGAGAAAAGTACAATGAATGGGACTCATTTTAAATATTTGTGGTGAGAGTTCATAATAGATCAATGTGTCATTATTAAGATCAGTCATTCAGTAACAATTGAAATCTTTATAACAATGACACAATCATGTTCTGTCCCCTAGCTCTCTTCCCATCTGAGGGCATATACCTCACACTATTAAACTTCAAATGGGGAAGTCTTGGAATGAGTAAAATATCTGTATACCTCTGGCCCTTCTTTGGACATTGTGTTAACTAACCTCCAGACGGGCTTCAATGCCATACAACTCTCCTTCCGTGGCCTCCAACTGCTCTTACATGCAAGTAAAACAAAATGCATGCTAATCAACCGATCGCTGCCCGCACCTGCCCGTCCGTCCAGCATCACTACTCTGAATGGTTCTGACTTAGAATATGTGGACAACTACAAATACCTAGGGGTCTGGTTAGACTGTAAACTCTCCTTCCAGACACACATTAAGCATCTCCAATCCAAAATTAAATCTAGAATTGGCTTCCTATTTCGCAAACAAAGCATCCTTCACTCATGCTGCCAAACATTCCCTCGTAAAACTGACAATCCTACCGATCCTCGACTTTGGCGATGTCATTTACAAAATAGCCTCCAACACTGTACTCAACAAATTGGATGCAGTCTATCACAGTGCCATCCGTTTTGTCACCAAAGCCCCATATACTACCCACTACTGCGACCTGTACCCTCTCGTTGGCTGGCCCTCGCTTCATACTCGCCGCCAAACCCACTGGCTCCAGGTCATCTACAAGTCTCTGCTAGGTAAAGCCCCGCCTTATCTCAGCTCACTGGTCACCATAGCAGCACCCACCCGTAGCACATGCTCCAGCAGGTCACCCCCAAAGCCAAATCTTCCTTTGGCCGCCTTTCCTTCCAGTTCTCTGCTGCCAATGACTGGAACGAACTGCAAAAATCACTGAAGCTGGAGACTCATATCTCCCTCACTAGCCTTAAGCACCAGCTGTCAGAGCAGCTCACAGATCAGCTCACACTGCACCTGTACATAGCTCATCTGTAAATTGCCTATCCAACTACCTCATCCCCATACTGTATTTATTTATTTTGCTCCTTTGCACCACAGTATCTCTACTTGACATTCATCTTCTGCACAGCAACCATTCCAGTGTTTAATTGCTATGTTGTAATTACTTCGCCACCATGGCCTATTTATTGCCTTTACCTCCCTTATCCTACCTCATTTGCAAATCAAATCAAAGTTTATTTGACACGTCCACCGAATACAATAGGTGTAGACCTTACAGTGAAATGCTTACTTACAGGCTCTAGCCAATAGTACAAAAAAATGTATTAGGTGAACAATAGGTAGGTAAAGAAATAAAACAACAGTAAAAAGACAGGCTGTATACAGTAGCGAGGCTATAAAAGTAGCGAGGCTACATACAGACACCGGTTAGTCAGGCTGATTGAGGTAGTATGTACATGTAGATATGGTTAATGTGACTATGAATATTTGATGAACAGAGAGTAGCAGCAGCGTAAAAGAGGAGTTGGTGGGTGGCGGGACACAATGCAGATAGCCCGGTTAGCCAATGTGCGGGAGCACTGGTTGGTCGGCCCAATTGCAGTAGTATGTACATGAATGTATAGTTAAAGTGACTAAGCATATATGATAAACAGAGAGTAGCAGCCTGAAAAGAGGGGTTGGGGGGCACACAATGCAAATAGTCCGGGTAGCCATTTGATTACCTGCACACACTGTATATAGACTTGTTCTACTGTACTATTGACTGTATGTTTGTTTATTCCATGTGTAACTCTGTGTTGATGTATGTGTCGAACTGATTTTCTTTATCTTGGCCAGGTCGCAGTTGTAAATAAGAACTTGTTCTCAACTAGCCTACCTGGTTAAAAAAGGGTGAAAAAAAATACAAAATAAAATAATAATAATTAGTCTAGACATTTTTTTGTGGACATAAATATTTTGGGGCATGACCAATAACACAGAAACATACTGTAATTGCAGAAAACAGTAAAAGCTGAAAAAAAGCTGCTTCATAACTTCTTGACTCACTGTCTAATTAATATTAATCAACCATGATGACTGTATCACCCAGGAGCATTCACATATACTGTATATTTGCATGTGAAGCATGAGAAAGCATGTCCCTGGGACACACTTCTGGACACATTTCCTATTGACTACTTTCCAAGGAAGTCTCTTGAGTTATTCCCCTCTTTCTTTATGGACACGTGGAATGACCCCAGAAAAGTAAGCAAGAATCAAGAAGTATTTCATCACCATGTAAAGTATCTCTAATATATTAATTGTGACATATCCCTACATATCCAGACATGTTATGGAAGCCCAGTATCCCCTTACCCTTTCCAGGGTAACAATGCCCTCTGGTATAAATCAATCAATGAACAATAGTGGTTGAATCTACATGACTGGATTTGAATGAGGGATGTTGGTTTTTATTTCCTTGCTTAGAAGGGATTGGTATGAACTAGAGTGAATGGTTTCTTTCTGTGTCACGCTATTTTGCAGTTCTTGTGACAGGACCATTTCCACCTGCAATGGCACCAGGCCAGGATCTTCAGAGAGGGGTGGCTACAGTTACTTTTTTTTATATTTTCTAAATATTTCATTGCTGATTTATTACTCTGAATTGGATGTTTTGAGTGTGGAGAGCTCTTGAGCACCCGCACCCTTTCTATCTCTGAAAATGATGTGGGCGAAATGCACTTTGTTATTTATTTTGAGACATATTCATGTGCTATGGTGTTATGGGTTGGGTAGCAGCCAAACCAAAACAGCTACTTTTCTGTACAACCTAAAACCATCAGGTGCCTATAATTTTCTGGTCTAATTTTTATTACTGTTGGCATCCTCCAGTATCTCCTATTGGAAAGATACTTTGTACAATATGCCAGATAAATCGGTTTGTGGCCACATTTGTGATTGAATGGAGATTACTATATTGATTGACAAACATCCAAAATACACAGATGGATGCAATAGCACAGATTCTGTAGTATCTTAATGTTGAATAAAATTCAATAAACTAAAATACCAAACTGTGTGGTATGACTCAGGAAATTAGAATATTTACATCTTTATCAGCATAAGAGCTACAAACTGTATGTGTTTGATAGTGTTGGGTCATAGTGAGCTACATTTAGTTAAACTAGTCATTTAACTACATTTTGCTGTAGCTTGGTGGTAGTTTAACTCAAATAAAATCTTGGTAGTGTTTGTCAGTACTTGATATGGTTTTTACCACGTAGTGGTGCAGCGAACTACTGGAACTACACTGTCACAATCGTTGGAATGAATGGACCAAGGCGAAGCGTACGTAGAGTTCCAGGTGTTCATTCGATGAAACTCACAAAAACAATAAAGAGTAACGAAACGTGATGCTAATGGCGTGCTCACAGGCAACTAACCAAAAAACAAGATCCCACAACAAACAGGTGGGAAAAGGCTGCTTAAATATGATCCCCAATCAGAGACAACGATAGACAGCTGCCTCTGATTGGGAACCATACCAGGCCAACATAGAAATAACAAAACTAGGATGCCCACCATAGTCACACCCCGACCTAACTCAAAATAGAGAATAAAGGATCTCTAAGGTCAGGGCGTGACATACACACTACTTTAAAAATAAAATGTGGGTGAAGTAATAATAATTTCCTTTATTTTTTGGTATCAGACCTGCCTATTTCTCACTTGAAACATTGTTTTTGTGTTTAATACACTAAATTACACTTCCTGTTAACATATGACCCAAAGTGATCTGTTCTTGCAATTCAGATTGACATATAATAAGTATTTATTAAGTATTTTGGATGTAGTGACCTACACTGCAACATGCAATAATTTCAATAATTTCAAAGATTTTACTGAGTTACAGTTCATATAAAGAAATCAGTCAACTGAAATACATTCATTAGGTCCCAGATAAGCATCTGTTGGTCACAGATAGCAATTATTTTTTAAAGTAGGGACATGGAATTGAAAACCAGTCAGTATCTGGTGTGACCACCATTTGCCTCATGCAGCGCGACACATCTCCTTCTCATAGAGTTGATCAGGCTGTTGATTGTGGCCTGTGGAATGTTGTCCCACTCCTCTTCAATGGCTGTGCAAAGATGCAAAGGATCCCAAACGTGCTCAGTGGGTGTCTGGTGAGTATGCAGGCCATGGAAGAACTGGGCTATTTTCAGCTTCCAGGAATTGTGTACAGATCCTTCCGATATGTGGCCGTGCATTATCATGCTGAAACATGAGGTGATGGTGGCGGATGAATGGCACGACAATGGGCCTCAGGATCTCGTCATGGCATCTCTGTTCATTCAAATGGTCATCGATAAAATGCAATTGTGTTCGTTGTCCCTAGCTTATGCCTGCCCATACCATAACTCCCCGCCACCATGGGACACTCTGTTCACAACGTTGACATCAGTGATGTGAACACATTTGTTCACAACATTTTTGAGAAACATGCTTTCTGTGTATACCGTATGGAACATTTCTGGGATCTTCTATTTCAGCTCATGAAACATGGGACCGACACTTTACATGTTGAGTTTATATTTTTGGTCAGTTTTCTTTTTCAAAGTAACTTTAGTCAAATATATTTTTCTTAAGGGTAGTTTTAGTGTAGCTAAACTTCTTCCAGTGTGAAGTAATTGGTAGCATGGCAAACTATATTTTTGGAGTAGCTTGCCTGATGGTGCTTGATCTCGCTTCATAAAACATAACCCCATAGACCTTTACCCCATAAGACACAGTGCCTTCATAAAGTGTTCATACCTCTTGACTTATTCCACATTTTCTTGTGCTACAGCCTGACTTCAAAATATATTCTACACACAATACCCCCTAACAACAAAGTGAAAACATGATTTAAGAGGATTTTTTTAAAAATACGTTTTAGAAGCACCTTTGGCAGTGATTACAGCTGTGAGTTTTTCTGGGTAAGTGTATAAGAGCTTTCAACGGCTGAAATTCGCCCATTATTCTTCTCAAAATTCTTAAAGCTCTGTCAAATTGGTTGTTGATCATTGCTAGACAACCATTTTCAGGTCTTGCCATAGATTTGAAAGTAGATTTAAGTCAAACCTGGCCCCTCAGGGACATTCAATGTCATCCTGGTAAGCAACTCCAGTGTTTTTGGCCTTGTGTTTTAGGTTATTGTCCTGCTGTAAGGGGAATTCATCTCCCAGTGTCTGTTGGAAAGCAGACAGAACCAAGAATTCCTCGAAAATGCTTAAAAATATGGAGAGTGGTACTCAGTAATGTGTTGCATTGGATTTGGCCCAAACATAGCACTTTGTATTCAGGACAAAATGTTAATTGCTTCGCAACATTTTTTGCAGTATTACAGAATAGTTTTTTTTCTGTACAGGCTTCCTTCTTTTCACTCTGTCAGTTAGGTTAGTATTGTGGAGTAAATAAAATGTTGTTAATCGATCCTCAGTTTTGTCCTATCACAGCCATTAAACTCTGTAACTGTTTTAGCCTCATGGTGAAAACTCTGAGCAATTTCCTTCCTTAAGTTTTGAAAGGCTGGTTATGGCTCACAACAACACCACCATCCCAGAAACCCTAGACCCACTCCAATTTGCATACCGCCCCAACAGATCCACAGATCACGCAATCTCTATTGCACGCAACACTGCACTTTCCCACCTGGGCAAAATAAACACCTACGTGAGAATGCTGTTCATTGACTACAGCTCAGCATTCAACACCATAGTGCCCTCAAAGCTCATCACTAAGCTAAGGACCCTGGGACTATACACCTCCCTCTACAACTGGATCCTGGACTTCCTGACGGGCCGTCCCCAAGTGGTGAGGGTAGACAACAACACATCTGCTACGCTAATCCTCAACTCGGGGGCCCCTTTGGGGTACGTGCTTAGTCCCCTCCTGTACTCCCCATTCACCCAAGACTGCGTGGTCAAGCACGACTCCAACACCATCATTAAGTTTGCCTACAACACAACGGTTGTAGACCTGTTCACCAACAATAGCGGGACAGCCTATAGGACAGTCACCTTGAAGTGTGGTTCCAGGACAACAACCTCTCCCTCAACGTGATCAAGATAAAGGAGATGATCGTGTACTACAGGAAAAGGAGGGCCGAGCATGGCTCCATTCTCATCGACAGGGCTATAGTGGAGCAGGTTGAGTGAATTTTTTTTTTTTTACATTTAGTTTTCTTAAAACTCCATTGTTGGTTAAGGGCTTATAAGTATTTCACGGTAAGGTATACCTGTTGTATTCGGCACGTGTGACAAAGAAAATGTGAAGGACGCCCCTATCTTTGTAGTGACTGGGTGTATTGATACACCATCAAAAGTGCAATTAATAACTTCACCATGCTCAAAGGGATATTTAATGTCTGCTTTATTGTATTTGACCCAATAACCAATAGGTGCAGGAAATTCGAAAACCTCCCTGGTTTTTGTGGTTGAATCTGTGTTTGATTTCACTTACAGACAATCGTATGTGTGGGTTACAGAGATGAGGTAGTCATTCAAAATCATGTTAAACACCACTATTTCACACAGAGTGAGTCCATGTATCTTATTATGTGACTTGTTCAGAAAATGTTTACTACTGAACTTATTTAGGCTTGCCATAACAAATGGGTTGAAGTCTTATTGACTCAAAACATTTCAGCTTTTCATTTAAATTTTTTAAAAAATTGGACATAAATCCACTTTGACCTTATGTATTTAGACCAGTGACAAAATAAAATTATTTTTTTATCCATTTTAAATTCAGGATGTAACACAACAAATGTGGAAAAAAGTAAAGGAGTGTGAATACTTTCTGAAGGCACGGTAACTGCAAAGTCATTTTCTTTCTGAAAACATAAAATAAGACCAACACAGAGTGAACAGCACCTGATAAATCTGCCATAAGAACCCTGGAGCCAGTTCTGTTTCTTTTTTCTTACACACAGACCCCACAGAATGCCGACTTCCTGTCCAACTCCTTACCTGGGCCAAGGTGTGCTGGTCTCTGGCAAGGATGAGACTATTGCTGAGTGTAGACAGGACAGGACAGCAACAGATGTAATGTAGACTAGTGGTGATGATGACGTCTGGTCCAGTTAGCCCAGACTCCTCTTCTATTAGCCTGCAGATGTCTGGTGTTTTCTGATGGGCCAGGAGAGGCACCAGGCAGGAAGGCAAGCAGGTACCAGGTAGGGCAGGCAGGCAGGCCTCTATGTCACCCAGAAGACTGATGAAGAATCGTCTGCATTGGGACCTGAGGGCTGAGGCTGTCTCCTAGACTCTACTAGATCACTCAAAAGACTTGAAAGGTGCAGCCTAAAAGCTCACCAAGGCTAACTTACGCTATTGGTGACACTATACCTACTGTGGGTGTGACAGAGGGAGAGCAAGAGCGTGTGAAGGAATTTCAGTTCCATTGGCTGCAGGTCATATTTATACTAGGGCAGCCTTGTTACCTATGCACACAGTGTGTGTGTGTGTGTGTGTGTGTGTGTGTGTGTGTGTGTGTGTGTGTGTGTGTGTGTGTGAGCTGACCCCTGTCAGAGGGCCTTGTTGCCACCCCAGCCCACTCCTCCCAAACTAATGCCTAAGCCCCTTCAGAACTCTGTTAGTACAACAGCGTCTGATCTTAGTTCAAAGTAAATGGGGGTCTGAGTGTCCATGACAACTTCTCATTTAATCTGGTAGATTCTGCAAAGGTAAACTGAAAAATCATTGGGAAATAGACAGTAGGTTGCTTTGTAAATTGTACTTGAAAAGACAGTTGTTTTGACATTTAAAAAATCTAGTTGTCTTCTTTACTTGAATGTAGTTAGGCAGCACCTTAACAACGGTTAAATCAAATAACATTTGATAACTTTTCAGTCTCCTGAGAGGGGTAATAGACATTGTCATGCCCTCTTTTTTAAAATATTTATTTAACTAGGCAAGTCGGTTAAGAACAAATTCTAATTTACAATGACAGCCTAGGAATAGTGGGTTAACTGCCTTGTTCAGGGGCAGAAGGACAGATTTGTACCTTGTCAGCTAAGGGATTCGATGTAGCAACCTTTCGGTTACTGGCCCATCACTCTAAACACTAGGTACCCTCATCACGACTGTCTTGTTGTGTTTGCACCATGATGGTTGGTTAGTGATGTGGACACCAAGGAACTTGAAGCTCTCGACACGCTCCACTACAGCCTCATCAATGTGAATCGGGGAGTGCTTGCCCCTCCTGTTCCTGTAGTCCACGATCAGGGCTTAGGTCCTCCGAGAGAGAGAAAGAAAGAATTAGAGAGAGCATACTTAAATTCACACAGGACACCGGATAAGACAGGAGAAATATTCCAGATTTAACAAACTGACCCTAGCCCCCCGACACATAAACTACTGCAGCATAAATACTGGATGCTAAGACAGGAGGGGTCTGGAGACACTGTGGCCCCATCCGACAATACCCACGGACAGGGGAAAACAGGCAGGATATAACCCCACCCACTTTGCCAAACCACAGCCCCCACACCACTAGAGGGATATTTTCAACCACCAACTTACCATCCTGAGAAAAGGCAGAGAATAGCCCACAAAGATCGCCGCCACGGCACAACCCAAGGGGGGGCGCAAACCCAGACAGGAAAATCAGGTCAGTGACTCAACCCACTCAAGTGACGCACCCCTCCTATGGATGGCATGGAAGAGCACCAGTAAGCCAGTGAGTCTGCATCTTGTGACTGTAGCGTACGTGTAGGTATGTACGGCAGGACCGAATCAGAAAGATAGGTAGGAGCAAGCCCATGTAATTCTTTGTAGGTTAGCAGTAAAACCTTGAAATCAGCCCTTGCCTTAACAGGAAGCCAGTGTAGAGAGGCAAGCACTGGGGGAATATGATCAAATTTTTTAGTTCTAGTCAAGATTCTAGCTGCCGTGTTTAGCACTAACTGAAGTTTATTTAGTGTTTTACCCGGGTAGCCGGAGAGTAGAGCATTGCAGTAGTCTAGCCTAGAAGTAACAAAAGCATGCATTAATTTTTCTGCATCATTTTTGGACAGAAAGTTTCAGATTTTTGCAATGTTACGTAAATGGAAAAAGCTGTCCTTGAAACAGTCTTGATACGTTTGTCAAAAGAGAGATCAGGGTCCAGAGTAATGCCGAGGTCCTTCACAGTTTTATTTGAGACGACTGTACAACCATAAAGATTAGTTGTCAGATTCAACAGAAGATTTCTTTGTTTCTTGGGACAAGCATCTCTGTTTGGTCCGAGTTTAAAAGTAAAACATTTGCAGCCATCCACTTCCTTATGTCTGAAACACAGGCTTCCAGCTAGGGCAATTTTGGGGCTTCACCATGTTTCATCGACATGTACAGCTGTGTGTAATCCGCATATTAGGGAAAGTTAACATTATGTTTCCGAATGACATCACCAAGAGGTAAAATACAGTGGGGAGAACAAGTATCTGATACACTGCCGATTTTGCAGGTTTTCCTACTTACAAAGCATGTAGAGGTCTGTAATTTTTATCATAGGTACACTTATGTGACATAAATACTTATGTCATGCAATAAAATGCAAATTAATTACTTAAAAATCATACAATGTGATTTTCTGGATTTTTGTTTTATATTCCGTCTCTCACAGTTGAGGTGTACCTATGATAAAAAATACAGACCTCTACATGCTTTGTAAGTAGGAAAACCTGCAAAATCGGCAGTGTATCAAATACTTGTTCTCCCCACTGTATATAGTGAAACCAATAGTGGTCCTAAAACAGAACCTTGAGGAACACCAAAATGTACAGTTGATTTGTCAGGACAAACCATCCACAGAGACAAACTGATATCTTTCCGACAAATAAGATCTAAACCAGAACTTGTCCATGTAGACCAATTTGGGTTTCCAATCTCTCCAAAAGAATGTGGAGATTGATGGTATCAAAAGAGGCACTAAGGTCTAGGAGCACGAGGACAGATGCAGAGCCTCTGTCTGACGCCATTAAAAGGTCCTTACCACCAACACCAGTGCAGTCTCAGTGCTATGATGGGGTCTAAAACCAGACTGAAGCGTTTCGTATACATTGTTTGTCTTCAGGAAGGCAGTGAGTTGCTGCGCAACAGCTTTTTCAAAAAGTTTTGAGAGGAATGGGAGATTCGATATAGGCTGATATTTTAAAAATATTTTCTGGGTCAAGGTTTGGCTTTTTCAAGAAAGTCTTTATTACTGCCACTTTTAGTGAGTTTGGTACACATCCAGAGGATAGAGAGCCGTTTATTATGTTCAACATAGGAGGGCCAAGCACAGGAAGCAGCTCTTTCAGTAGTTTAGTTGGAATAGGGTCCAGTATGCAGCTTGAAGGTTTAGAGGCCATGATTATTTTCATAATTGTGTCAAGAGTTATAGCACTAAAACACTTGAGTGTCTCCTTTGATCCTAGGTCCTGGCAGAGTTGTGCAGACTCAGGACACCTGAGCTTTGGAGGAATACGCAGATTTAAAGAGGAGTCCGTAATTTGCTTTCTAATCCTTTCTAATGGCTGTCTCATCGTTGTCGGTGATGTCTCATCGTTGTCGGTGATAAGACCTACCACTGTTGTTTTGTTGGCAAACTGAATGATGGTGTTGGGAATCGTGCTTGGCCATGCAGTTGTGGGTGAACAGAGACTACAGAGGGGACTAAGCACGCACATTACACACTAGTGTGTAACGGTACCAAATATGATTTTCTTCCTTTCATGGGACCTGGAGCCGTATTCATAAAGCTTCTCAGAGTAGGAGTGCTGATTAGGGCTGTTGCTGATCTAGGATCAGTTTCGTCTTTTAGATCATAAGGATCAAGATTACAAGGACACACACATTGCTCCTAGATCCGCACTCCTACTTCAAGAAGCTTTATGACCTGATAAGAAAAAAGCATGTGGCCCTAATGTCCCGTCAATTAGAATCTAAAGAACGTAATGTAGAAGTACTCGCTTTTTAGCAATAAAAGATGCATGCGCCCCCTATATGACAGTAGTTTAATTTCTTTCCCCCATTAATTACTTTGTACTTGCACTGTAAAACATTATTTAATTGCTATAAGGATGACCGGACCTCGATGCTGCTCTCTTAGCTATGGAGGAGTTGAGTTTAAATGATAATAGGATAAAATAACATTATTAGGTTTCATGTGTGAAAGTACATATGAGAAAGGAGTTTGAAGCTTGTATCCATTCTCTTTCTGTACACCAACACAGGTGATCAGTGGCTCAATAGAACACATCTAATGATTTACCTCTAATCAACTGTGTCTTTTAATCCCTAAGAGTGCCATTCTTCTATTTTACTTTTCCATTACCAAGAGCGTAAGTTAGATATCATTACGCATGCAGTGTGTGAATAGAGTAATTGTGAGATAGGGAGAGGGAGTGCTGCTAGCATGGGGCCTTTAGAGAGACAGCCTGGTGTGTGTTTGTACTGTTAAACAGACACACCCACACTAGCCCTGCTCTTTTACACCTGCAATAATCACATGAACCATGACAGACGGACTGTTATAATAGTTCCAAGATTGAGAGTGTGTGTGTGTGTGTGTGTGTGTGTGTGTGTGTGTGTGTGTGTGTGTGTGTGTGTGTGTGTGTGTGTGTGTGTGTGTGTAATTGTGTGTGTGTGTGTGTGTGTGTGTGTGTGTGTGTGTGTGTGTGTGTGTGTGTGTGTGTGTGTGTGTGTGTGTGTGTGTGTGTGTGTGTGTGTGTGTAATTGTGTGTGTGTGTGTGTGTGTGTGTGTGTGTGTGTGTGTGTGTGTGTGTGTGTGTGTGTGTGTGTGTGTGTGTGTGTGTATGTGTGTGTGTGTGTGTGTGTGTGTGTGTGTATGTGTGTGTGTGTGTGTGTGTGTGTGTGTGTTGGGAACGTTTTTTGTAGCCTACTGCATTATGAAGCATTTCATATTGTGTGAAAGGCTGGCATTGTAATACTATACATCCAGACTGAACTTGTCTGCAAAATTGAAGACATATCTTGCAATGGAGCGACACTTTTAATTGGAAAATAATTCTATCCGCATTCATTCAGCATTACCACAATGAGTCAAATGGCGTAAAAATGAATCATCTCAGTTGAGCTCAACGGCACAGAGCTCCTTCTTCTCACTCTCTTCTGTTTGTTTTTGCCTTTGCCGACATCCCATCTGTCTGAAGAAATTTGCATGGCAGTTACTTGAGATGTGGGAAGAACTACTTCGCTCTTTTAACCTTTAGAAAACATTGCTTTAGAATAACATTCACATGGTTGAGATAGGATTTGAGAGAGTTAAATAATCATGTCACAGTTCAAATTTACAACTGTGTCTAAACAATTGCAGCTATTGTAATAGACGTGATCTTGAGCAGGCGTTTGGGCCAGGCAACTGTCAATTGTGTACCTTGGTGTTATTAACCCCACTGCAACCTTCCTCAGTGACTTTCAGGGTTGGAGCAGGTGTTTCTGGCATGAATGATGTATTCAGTTATGGGTTGATTAACTGTTCTGGGTTCTTGACTTATTTTATGTTCGTAGGCAGTGACAATCCTTAACTGCCTGATCAAATTAATATACAGATCAGTAGATAGAGTAGCAATGAATGGGGATTATGTCCTCAAATTACTTTGACTAAATGTGATGCGACACATTTGCAAATTAAACTGTGTTGACAATAATGAAAACATAATTTGGGGAATCTTCATGGTAAATACATTGTTGGGGTTAATTACATTTCAACAATCTATGCTAGGGATAAAAACCTTACCAAATAATCAAGGTAATCAATATTTAATTGATGTGGTTGTCAACTAGGCATAATGGTGCAAAACACTCCAACAAAATATGTTCTTATGAAATCTTGTTTTCAGTACAGAGAGGAAGCAAAATGAAATGACCAAAAGGCAACTGGCAGCCTTCCTTTTGAAGGCCCTCAGATCAATTAAACAATATATAAATAAATCATTTAGGAACTCATTTGGGGTCTCAACTTACTGTTGCAAGTTAGAATAGTAGAATAGGTGCAATTTAGAAATGTGGTTGTGCATCAGCAGTTTTTATCTTGTGTTTTTATGTGAACAAATGTTTAATTAAAATAAGGTTGGTAGCAACGTCAAATCGTTATGGAAACCTGTTGCAGTTCAAGTTGACTACTAAACTCGCAATGCTCTTTCTACCGGCTGCCTGGCCAGCTAGCTAGCAAATGTAGCTACACACAATAATACCAAAGTCAATATCAGACCATGGAGTGGTTTGGAATTAATCATTTTCTAACTGCAAGCACCGCAAAGCATTCATTAGCCTGCTATTCAATGGAGTGCCTGTGTGGTCCCAGAAAGTTTAGAATAGTTTAAAATGATAAAAATTCAACATTGGCTATGCTGTCAATGAAGCATGATTTGTGCCGTGCTCAAAACAACTTAACTCAGAACTGAGAAGTCTGACTTCAGTGAGTTCAAGACAACTGGGAACTCAGAAAAAACAAGCTCCAACTGGCAAACTGAACGGTCATCCAACTCGGAATTGTAAATCGGGAACTCGGGCCTCTTTCTACATGAATATCACTGAAAGCACCATAAATTCAGAGAATGACAGAATTTGATGACAAATTTCGCCCAAAAAGGAACTCCCCGCCACCTTCCTATTCAAGTGAGCACAGCACAACAAGGTGACCCTAATAATTTGGTATATTTTCACCTCTTAATTTCACCAAATGTTCTGACTTGGTGGTGCACATGTAGCCTATTACCTATTTTAGAGAAATGTAATCTTCAAATATTGTAAGAGCTTTCATTATCTGTTGATATGCCCCCTGCTGAAGAAATAGTTATATTGACTACATCCGTCTTAGCTCGCTCATTAATATCTTAATCGAAATTACGGATTACCTCTTATCTGCTTGTCGTCCTCGTATGCAATAGTTTGTACACCTCATTTGTCAGTAGAAACCACATCTGTTTAAGCAAGTCAGCCATAAAAGCTATGTTTTTTAAAAGGCAGTAAATGAGGCTGAAAAACTGTTTCGCTGCCAGACAAGGCTCCGCTGATAGCCATGTGTAGCAGTGGTAAGGTGTTGGGACAGCTTTATGTAGGTGCTAACAGTCTGTGGGCACCGTTTGTCACCGTTAGAGTACAATTAATGTATTATTTAGTGTTTTGTTGTGTAGTGTATTGGCTTTGCTGGCATCCATCCCACATTATTACATTTTTTGCCCCACCAAGATTTACATGCTAAAATCGCCACTGGACATGGGTCCATATTGATATCTTACATGTATGATAGACATTTTTGCAATCTTAAAGTTGTTTTCCTATTAATTTCCAGTGTAGTGAGAGCGGCTTTATCGCAATGCTACACTACATGAACAAAAGTATGTGGACACCTGCTCGTCGAACATTTCATTCCAAAATCATGGGCATTAATATGAAGTTGGTCTCCCCTGTGCTGCAATAACAGTTTCCACTAGATGTTGGATCATTGCTGTGGAGACCTGCTTCCATTCAGCCACAAGAGCATTAGTGAGGTCGAGCACTGAGGTAGAGCCTTATAGTTCCAAAGAAAAAGCCATATCTCAGACTGGCCAATAAAAAGAAAAGATTACGATGGGCTAAAGAACACAGACACTGGAGAGAGGAATCTGCCTAGAAGGCCAGCATCCTGGAGTCGCCTCTTCACTGTTGACATTGAGACTGGTATTTTGCGGGTACTATTTAATGAAGCTGCCTGTTGACCACTTGTGAGGTGTCTGTTTCTCAAACTAGACACTCTAATGTACTTGTCCTCTTGCTCAGTTGTGCACCGGGGCCTCCCACTCCTCTTTCTATTCTGGTTAGGGCCAGTTTGCGCTGTTCTGTGAAGGGAGTAGTACACAGCGTTGTACAATATCTTCATTTTCTTGGCAATTTCTCGCATGGAATAGCCTTAATTTCGCAGAACAAGAATAGACTGACGAGTTTCTTAAGAAAGTTTTTTGTTTCTGGCCATTTTGAGCCTGTAATCGAACCCACAAAGGCTGATGCTCCAGATACTCAACTAGTCTAAAGAAGGACAGTTTTATTGCTTCTTTAATCAGAACAACAGTTTTCAGCTGTGCTAACATAATTGAAAAAGGGTTTTCTAATGATCAATTAGCTTTTTAAAACTTTAAACTTGGATTAGCTAACACAACGTGCCATTGGAACACAGGAGTGATGTTTGGTGATGATGGGCCTCTCTACACCTATGTAGATATTCCATAAAAAATCTGCTGTTTCCGGCTACAAAAGTAACTTACAACATTAATATTTTAATAGATATAAAATGTGCTTTTTTTCAAAAACAAGAACATTTCTAAGTGACCCCAAACATTTGAACGGTAGTGTAGATGTTACCATTTTAGTAATCAACCGAGCTAGCTAGTAACCTTTTTATTTTTGTCTTTCAGATGGACCGGAAGCCCAGTGCCAACACTTGGGTCTGTAGCTGCCATTTTCCGGTGGGAAAGAGAAAGGGCCCTATACTTACCAGAAAAGGTAGCTCATCCACCATGGCAGAAGAGGAAGATCCAGACTGTTGATTGGGAAACAAGAACAAACAGCGAGTCATGAGGATTGGGAGTTGAGGGACCAGTTGTCACATTGTCCAAGGTGTATTTGTGTTATGATAAACTATGAGTTTTCTGTCCTGATAAAGATTATGATACCGCATTGAAAAAGACCCACTGCTGATCAAATGTCTCTTTGTTTTCAAGGACAACAGGAGTGAATCCTTCAGGACATCCTGTGCATGGACATCCTGTGCATGGACATCCGGTGCATGGACATCCTGTGCATGGACATCCTGTGCATGGACATCCTGTGCATGGACATCCGGTGCATGGACATCCGGTGCATGGACATCCTGTGCATGGACATCCTGTGCATGGACATCCTGTGCATGGACATCCTGTGCATGGACATCCTGTGCATGGACATCCTGTGCATGGACATCCTGTGCATGGACATCCGATGCATGGACATCCTGTGCCAGTGTGATCCGAGAGTGAGCGTCCAGTTGTGGAGACTACAGCACATGGAGCCTGTGGATGGACAGGTCAGTAACTCATCAAATATGATACAATATTATGTAAAACATTACATTTGTAGATGCGTTAACATTTTTACTTTATGTCCCCTTTCCCCATGTTTTAAACATGAAGTGTGACATGTGGAACATCAGGCTCACCCCACCAGAAGCAGTGCACGATCAACGCCACCCTCAGCTAGGTGATCTGCTGGAAGTGATGTACTCTCTCACTCTGGGGGTAAGGCATCATTTAAACATCACAGATATATATCCCCACTGTGCCCAAGATAAAATGCAATGTGAATTGCTTTTTGAGTAAAACTTTTATGTAATATAACCTATTCTGGGAGCTTTGTGTGCGTGTGCGTGTGTGCGTGTGCGTGTGCGTGTGCGTGTGCGTGTGTGTGTGTGTGTGTGTGTGTGTGTGTGTGTGTGTGTGTGTATTGTCTTCCCTGAAAAGAGGTACTGACAGGAGGAGCAATAAGAGTATGGTGGCAAAATTACAAACTTTGTTTTGCACATGCGTTGTATGAGCCTTAACCTGTACATTTCCACTGTCTGTTTCTCTCATGTAAGAAGAAGCCAGTGTTTTTTCCCCTCTTGTTTCTGAGCAACTTGGTCACGCGGCCAAAGACAAAGAGCCTCTGAGAATGACAACACCGTTTTTGGTCCATCCTGTTCTTTTTGTATATCTTTCAAGGGCACAGCTGTGTGGAGATATGAAGAGAACAAAGACTAGCTTGAGCAACAGCGACAATTCTATCAGCAAAAAGAAGTAACAAAACTGACGTGATCACTTGTTTGTGCGCTATGTTCCCACCAAGATCTCACACACCTGCTAAACTGCCATGTAGACAGAGGTTGTATTTTTCTATAAAGGCTGAGACCCAACTCTTATTTGTTAGGCTCTTAAAAACCTCTACAGGATCGGTGGGTCCCCCGCGGGACGGTTGAGCAAACGTAGGCTAGTGTGATTAGCATGAGGTTGTAAGTATCAAGAACATTTCCCGGGACATAGACATATCTTATATTGGCAGAAAGCTTAAATTCTTGTCAATCTAACTGCACTGTCCAATTTACATGAACTATTACAGTGAAAGAATATTGTTTAAGGAGAACTAGAAAATGTATTAATAAACCAATTAGGCACATTTGGGCAGTCTTGATATGAAAGTTTTAACAGAAATTAAATGATTCATTGGACCAGTCTAAAACATAGCAAAGACACTGCTGCCATCTAGTGGCCAAAATCTAAATTGCGCCTGTGCTGGCATAATACATAATGGCATTTGTCTTGCATTTCATAGATGATTTTACAAAAAAAATATTAAAAATCACGTTTTTTCTATGTATTATCTTTTACCAGATCTAATGTGTTATATTCTTCTACATTAATTTAACATTTCCACAAACTTCTGTGTTTCCTTTGAAATGGTATCAAGAATATGCCTATCCTTGCTTCAGGTCTTGAGCTACAGGCAGTTAGATTTGGGTGTTTAATTTTAGGTGAAAATTGGATCCTTATTAAAAGGTTATTAACTCAGCACTGTTGTTGAGTGGATTGTTAACCAGCTCCAAATGTGCAAATCTTAAAATAAAAAGTTGTTTTTCTGAAGAATCTGCAGTTTCTCTTCCCTTTGATTAGAATTTCCACAACAATTTTTTTTTTTGTAAAAAAAAAATATGTTTTTGCCCATTTTCATGGTATCCAATTGATAGTTACAATCTTGTCTCATCACTGCAACTCCCGTACGGACTCGGGAGAGGCAACGGTTGAGAGCCGTGCGTCCTACGAAACACATCCCAACCAAGCAATACAGCTTTTTGACACATTTCCCACTTAACCCGGAAGCCAGCTGCACCAATGTGTCGGAGGAAATACAGTACAGCTGGCGAACGTGTCAGTGTGCACTGCGCACGCCACAGGAGTCGCTGTGCGCGATGGGACAAGGACATCCCTGCAGGCCAAAGCCTCCCCTAACCCGGATGACGCTGGGCCAATTGTGCGGGGCCCCATGGGTCTCCCGGTCGCGGCCGGCTGGCTGGACTCAAATTCAGAATCTCTAGTGGCACAGCTAGCACTGCGTTGCAGTGCCGTAGACCGCTGCGTCACTCGGGGAGGCCCTCCATGACAATTCTTGGCGATGAGGATGGGATGGCTAACTCCGTTTGCTGATTGTTCCCAAGGACACCAAGGTTGACTGTGTGCAGGGGCTGCATTAGACGTGGCTCGGGGAGCGCACACTCCTCCTAAGTGGAGCAGAAGGGACGCACCTCGGACACTACAGGGAGCATCAGTTAACGGATACGCTATTCCAAAAAATACAATTAAGGGTGAGACTGACTTTCTTTAGGGACAAAAGTGCAAATTAAAATAAAGATATTGTCTTAGTGACAGAAGACTGTGTGTAGAGAAGAATTCACTGTGTGTGTGTGTGTGTGAAGAAGACCTTGTCTTTTTGACAAGGAGGGCTCTGCTGTGTGTGGAGAGAACTTTTCCATAACAGACGTATTCCCGGGTAAATGTGCGTTATTTGGCAAAGTACTCAATCAATTCAAATCAATTGACATGCCATGGTTTCCATGGTTTGCGATCGTCAAATGTAAAATGTAAATGTAAACGCATGAGCTATGTGATTCTAGGTCAGGGTCCTGAGATAGAAGTAAGGAAATATTCCTGCAGGTTAACACATTATTTTAGAATGCCTTTTGACCAACGGAGCCATAGGAGAATTGGATATACTTGGGAAATAATTGATTACATACATTAAACACAGACAACATTTTGTATAGGGGGAAATACTGTATGGGTACAGAATTCTAAACTACATAATGAAATTAAAACATATGTTGATGGAAAAGAAATGCCCCCTTTTGAATTAACTCATGATCCATTTATTTTTGCATTAACCCATAATTCATTTTAAGAAAGGAAGACGTCCCTAACTAAATACTGTTTGTTTTGTTTTTGTTTATCTGTGTGTGTGTGTGTGTGTGTGTGTGTGTGTGTGTGTGTGTGTATAGATGGTGTTTTACAATGGGAGCCAAGAGCAGAAGGGGAGAACCCTGTACCCTGAACCTGCTGACTGGACTGGTAAGGTAATGGTGGATAAGTGGGATAGGGACATTCCTGAACAGGTACCAAACTTTCTCTTGAAAGGCACATTAAGCAAAGTTTTGTTAGCAGAATGTACAAAGAGGTTATAGGACTTTGAGAGATAAACCAAGAAAGGCAAGTAGAATAGACTGGGGATGGTTTTAGGAAGTGGGAAAGAGAAACAGAGAAGGGCAGACAAGAAAATGTAAGGAATAATGGTGAATGATGAGAAACAATGACAAAACTGGCATTATCAGTTGTTTGTGTGCTATGTTCCCACCATGATCTCACACACCTGCTAAACTGCCACGTAGACAGAGGGTGTATTTTCCTATAAAGGCTGAGACCCAACCCTTGTTTGTTGGGCTCTTAACTCTGCACTGTTGTTGAGTGGATTGTTAACCAGAACCTTGTGACAAAAAGCCTTGACTCCTGCACATCCATCCCTGTAGCCATTTGAATGCCTTGATGCCATCTTCTTCATCATCTGTCCCCCACTTTACAGACAACACCCCTTCCAGCGACTATTCGCAGCGACAGAGTAACGCATTTGTTCCTATTCATTGCTCCAAAATTGACTGCTGTCAACCTCCCTCTCCTCATGGTGTGCTGTTCAACTGTTGCCTGCCATATAGCCCCCCTGCTCCACCACCGACAACGCCATGCCAGCCAGGATGCCTGCATGCCCCAGGTGCCCCTGTTTTTTTTAACAATGTCTGGTACAGACTGGGATGACAGGGAGGGTAGCGGTTGTTCTGGCTCAGGTTCAAGGAGCCATGCCATTCCACTGAACCTGCCGCGGAGACGGTACCTTAGCCACTGAAGATCGTCCTCTGTGGGCTCTTGGGACAGAGGGTTCAAGTCTTCGGCCAGGTACAGATCCCCCACTGACTGCAACTGGTTGGGCCACGGCTGGCTTCCTTCACTCGCATTCCACATCAGTACACCGCCAAAATAGGCTGCATGGCTGCATGCATGGCTGCATGCATGGCTAGCTCCACGGAGGCATTCACATGTGGTAGAGAGAATCCCCTGGTCACCTATAGAGATCTGCCAAGAGGAAGGAGGTTAAATCAAATCAAAGTTTACAGTGAAATGCTTACTTACAGGCCCTAACCAACCAATGGTGAACAATAGATAAGAAATAAATAAGAAACAACAGTAAAAAGACAGTGAAAAATGACAGTAGCGAGGCTATTTATAGTAGTGAGGCTTTAACAGTAGTGAGGCTATATACAGGCACCAGTTAGTCGGGCTAATTGAGGTAGTATGTACATGTAGGTATGGTTGAAGTGACTATGCATATATGATAAACAGAGAGTAGCAGGAGTGTAAAAGAGGGGGTGGTGGGTGGTGGGACACAATAAAGATAGTCTGGGTAGCCAATCTGAGGGCACCGGTTAGTCGGGCTAATTGAGGTAGCATGTACATGAATGTATAGTTAAAGTGACTATGCATATATGATAAACAGAGAGTAGCAGCAGCGTAAAAAGAGGGGTTGGGGGGAGCCACAATGCAAATAGTCCAGGTAGCCATTTGATTACCTGTTCAGGAGTCTTGTGGCTTGGGGGTAAAAGCTGTTGAGAAGCCTTTTGGTCCTAGACCTGGGACTCCGGTATGCCGTGAGGTAGTAAAGAGAGCAGTCTATGACTGGGGTGGCTGGGGTCTTTGACAATTGCCCATGTCTTTCAATGCATGACTGTGAACACCTTGAAATGCATTCGTTGTAAGAAATGTGCTATATAAATATATTTTTATTTGATTGATGACATTACAACTGTAGAATATTTAATAAACTGTGATTTTCACATGAGGACAAGTGCAGTTTTTTCCATAAACCTGTAATTGATAATTGGAGATTTTATCACTTTACATATCAATCATATAGTGGGAAGAATCCTATGAATCAAAACTGTGAATGCATGTACCACTCTGGATAAATAAATACTGTGCCTTTGAAGATTTGTCTCTGGTCATGAAACTACAATACAGGCTGGATGTACATTCTTGAACTGAGTTATCAATCATCGAAGTCTGGTATCCGGGGATGTCACTCCCTGATCTGTTTCACCTGTCCTTGTGCTTGTCTCCACCTCCCTTCAGGTGTCGACCATCTCCCCATTATCCCATGGGTACTTATACCTGTGTTTTCTGCCTGTGTGAATTTGTTTTGTTCGTTCAAACCTACTAGTGGTTTCCCTTGCTCCTGTCCTTGCCATAGTCCCTGTTTTCTAGTTTCCTGGTTTGGACCTTTCCTACCTGCCCTGAGCCTGCCTGCCGTCCTGTACTTTTGCCTCTACACTGGATTACCGACCACTGCCTGACCTGAGTCCGCCTGCTGTTCCGGTGCCTTACACCCTCTCTGGATTACCGACCTCTGCCTGACCTGAGTCCGCCTGCTGTTCCGGTGCCTTACACCCTCTCTGGATTACCGACCTCTGCCTGACCTGAGTCCGCCTGCTGTTCCGGTGCCTTACACCCTCTCTGGATTACCGACCCCTGCCTGACCTGAGTCCGCCTGCTGTTCCGGTGCCTTACACCCTCTCTGGATTACCGACCCCTGCCTGACCTGAGTCCGCCTGCTGTTCCGGTGCCTTACACCCTCTCTGGATTACCGACCTCTGCCTGACCTGAGTCCGCCTGCTGTTCCGGTGCCTTACACCCTCTCTGGTTACTGACCCCTGCCTGCCTTGACCCGTTGTTTGCCTGCCCCTGTTTAATGAATACACTTTCGTTCCTTCAACACTGTCTGCACCTGGGTCATACCTTAAAACGTAACGGGGTAATCTGGTTAATGATTAAATGGCTCTTTCCTTGTATAATGTTGGTGGCAGTATAGAACATGTTGTATTGCTAAGATTTTCAAATTTAACTTAATAGCTACATTGACGTAGACAGGATAAACTTCATCCCTCATGCTGGCCCTGACCAAACCGGTAAATTGCCCCTCACTATAGCTGCACTTCTCTACATGGCCAGACTTCTAGTGGTCTTCTCCCCTTTTAGTGCTCATACTTGAAAAATGCCATAAGATCTAAAATGGACACAAGTCAACATGCAGTACAAACAATCATACATGTCACTATTTTTTGATCCACTGCTCTGCTAACTAGCTAGGTAAAGTGTGGTAAGTAGCTAGCTAAGACCGAGAAAGGGGACATAAGAAGTTCCTGGATTGGGCACAGAAGGTCTCTGATCAAACTGGTGAAAGGTAGCTGAAAGTGTCGGACAGAAATTACGTGCATGAGCTTCCTGAAGGAATTTGTAGTCTTGCCGAGGTCTTCTCTGTTGCTAATTAGCATTTACATTTTGGGGGAGTAAATTGATAAAACTCACCTTGTCCAAAAGAGAATTACGCGGTTATCAAAACATAATGCCAGGGTAAGCCTACACAAAATACAGACCTTACCTGAAGTAGTTCTAAAATCCCAGACACAATAGTTAATGATGAAAAAACTATTGGAACCATTACTGGGATTTAGAGCATTTGTCCAGTAACCGAAAGGTCGCTAGTTTGAATCCCCAGGCCAACTATGTGAAGAATTTGAGTAAGGCACTTAACCCCAATGGCTCGTGTAAGTCACTCTGAATAAGAGCATCTGCTAATTGACTAAAATGTACATTTAAAATGTACCGCTAGGTTTTATGGGTATTATGATGCAACCACTGTGCCAGACTACAGCTCAGATACACATAAAACATAAAATTACCCCTGGGAATTGATAGAACATCGCTCAGAGATGCATGAAAACAATATAACATTCAAAATGGGTGAATTGGTCCTTTATGTCAAGAAAGTCAAGCAAGATAGGTGAAAATAATGTTAACTTTTTCATAAAAGAATAAAACATTTATACAGTTTGGGGCAATGAACATTTTCAGAGATGGATCCAAACTTTCACCTAATTTAAAAAAAAATATTGTCGTGAAATAAAGCGATGGAGCCATCGCAAAAACGCCCTCTGGCAGCCGTGGTGGCCATTTGTCCATTCCGTCATAACCAGGCAATGTGTTTTCCTTCATATATAATAATTGGGTTGATTTAAATGCACTTGCAGATCCCAGATATGATAAGCAGCGGTTTGCCATGTCTTCCTTATTCAAGTTGCCAATGTACTGCAGAGAGTCAAAGTCAATATTTGTCTTCATTTGTTCTGTTGACACCATGTCTGCACAGTCCCACTCAAATAATCACCATACACACATATTATTTTATTCAAAAACCATCATGGTACCTGTCCATCACATAGTCAGAGACCATTCCAATGTTTTTGTATACAGGAAGGTTTGTGTTGTGTTAAGTGTCCTCAGAAAGTGTTCATACCCCTTGACTTAATCCACATTTTGTTGTTAGTGTCTGAATTCAAAATTGATTTTAAAAATATTATTTCACACCCACCTACACACAATACCCCATAATGACAATTATGGAAGGTGATGCTAATGTTTAATAACTTAGTATATATACAGTACCAGTCAAAAGTTTGGACAACTACTCATTCAAGGGTTTTTCTTTATTTTTTACAATCATTTGTGTTGTGACAAGGTAGGGGTGGTATACAGAAGATAGCCCTATTTGGTAAAAGACCAAGTCCATATTGTGGCAAGAAGAGGTCAAATAGCAAAAATAAACGACAGCCCATCATTACTTTAAGACATGAAGGTCAGTCAATACGGAACATTTCAAGAACTTGTAAAGTTTTTTCAAGTGCAGTCGCAAAAATCATCAAGCTGTATGATGAAACTGGGTCTCATGAGGACCGCCACAGGAAAATAAGACCCAGAGTTGCCTCTGCTGCAGAGGATAAGTTCATTAGAGTTAAACTGCATCTCAGATTGCAGCCCAAATAAATGCTTCACAGAGTTCAAGTAACAGACACATCTCAACATTAACTGTTTAGAAGAGAATGTTTGAATCAGGCCTTCATGGTCGAATTGCTGCAAGGAAACCACCACTAAAGGACACAAATAAGAAGAACATACTTGCTTGGTCCAAGAAATACGAGCAGTGGACATTAACCGGTGGAAATGTGTCCTTTGGTCTGGAGTCCAAATTGGAGAATTTTGGTTCCAACCGCGGCGTCTTTGTGAGACTGGGTGAACGGATGATCTTATCTCTGATTGTGTATTTCCCACCGTAAAGCATGGAGGAGGAGGTGTTATGGTGTGGGGGTGCTTTGCTGGTGACACTGTCTGTGATTTATTTAGAATTCAAAGCACACTTAACCAGCATCGCTACCGAAGCATTCTGCAGTGATACACCATCATATCTGGTTTGGGCGTAGTGGGACTATCATTTGTTTTTCAACAGGACAATGACCCAACACACCTCCAGGCTGTGTGAGGGCTATTTTACCAAGATGGAGAGTGATGGAGTAATGCATCAGATGACCTGGCCTACACAATCCCCCTGGCCTCAAACAAGTTGACATGGTTTGGGATGAGTCGGACCACAGAGTGAAGGAAAAGCAGCCAATAAGTGCTCAGCATATGTGGGAACTCCTTCAAGACTGTTGGAAAAGCATTCCAGGTGAAGCTGGTTGAGATAATGCCAAGAGTGTGCAACGCTGTCATCAAGGCAAAGGTTGGATATTTGAAGAATCTCAAATATAAAATATATTTTGATTTGTTTAACAATTTTTTGGTTACTACAAGATTCCATATGTGTTATCTATGTACAAGGTAGAAAATACTAAAAATAAAGAAAAACCCTTGAATGAGTAGGTGTTCTAAAACTTTTGATCTTTTAAACATTCACAGTGTGGGTTGGAAAAAGCATGTGAACCCCTAGGCTAAGGACTTCTCCAAAAGCTAATTGGAGTCAGGAGTCAGCTACAAAAGTATCTCTAAAAGCCTTGACGTTCATCAGTCCATGGTAAGACAAATTGTCTATAAATGGAGAAAGTTCAGCACTGTTGCTACTCTCCCTAGGAGAGGGGTGGCAGGTAGCCTAGCAGTTAAAGCGTTGGACCAGTAACTGAAAGGTTGCTAGATTGAATCCCTGAGCTCACAAGTTAAAAATCTGTTGTTCTGCCCCTGAACAAGGCAGTTAACCCATTGTTCCTAGGCTGTCATTGTAAATAAGAATGTGTTATGTACTGACTTGCCTAGTTAATAAATAAAGAAGGAGTGGCTGTCCTGCAAAGATGACTGCAAGAGCACAGCACAGTGCAGAATGCTCAATGCGGTTAAGAAGAATCCTAATGTCAGCTAAAGATTTACATAAATCTCTGGAACATTCTAACATCTTCATTGACAAGTCTACGATACGTAAAAAACTAAACAAGAATGGTGTTCATGGGAGGACAACACGGAAGAAGCCACTTCTGTCCAAAAAAAGTTTACTAAAGTGCACCTGGATGTTCCACAGTGCTACTGGCAAAATATTCTGTGGACAGATGAAACTACAGTTGAGTTGTTTGGAAGGAACACACAACACTATGTGTGGAGAAAAAAAAGGCACAGCACACCATCAAAACCTCATCCCAACTGTAAAGTATGGTGGAGGAAGCATCATGGTTTGGTGCTGCTTTGCTATCCTCGACGTAAAAATGAATTCCAAAGTTTATCAAGACATTTAGCAGGAGAATGTTAGGCTATCTGTCCGACAACTGAAGCTCAAAAGAAGTTGGGTGATGCAACAGGATAACAACCCAAAACATAGAAGTAAATTAACAACAGAATGGCTTCAACAGAAGAAAATACGCCTTCTAGAGTGGCCCAGTCAGAGTCCTGACATCAACCCAATTGAGATGCTGTGGCATTACCTCAATAGAGCAGGTCACACCAAGCATCCCAAGAATATTGCTGAACTGAAACAGTTTTGTAAAGAGAAGTGATCCAAAATTCCTCCTGACCGCTGTGCAGGTCTGATCCCCAACTACAGAAAATGTTTGGTCGAGGTTATTGCTGCAAAAGGAGGGTCAAACAGTTATTAAATCCAAGGGTTCACATACTTTTTCCACCCCTGCACTGTGAATGTTTACACGGTGTGTTCAATAAAGACATGAAAACGTATAATTGTTTGTGTTATTGGTTTAAGCAGACTGTGTTTGTCTATTGTTGTGACCTAGATGAAGATCAGATCAAATGTCATGACCAATTTATGCAGAAATCCAGGTATTTCCAAAGGGTTCACATACTTTTTCTTGCCACTGTAGTTGTACAGTTTAGTTTATTAAACTAGCTGTTACACATGCAGTTTAGTAATATAGTTTCTTCTTCTTTAAGTTTTTTCGACCTCAATCTGCCTTGGTCAAAACTAGCCTTTTAGGTGGTTGAATCCGTGTGCATCAGAATTCCAAAGAAGACGTTACCTATCACCATAACAACATTAACTGTCTCAATAACTTTTGTAAGAACTATTATGGGAACTTGCTATTGAGCATGAAGAAAAACACAGCTATGCCACACGCACAGGTAATTATCCCAATGCTAAACACTACCTGGAAGCCAAACATTGGAATTCCTGAGGTTATTTATTCAGATGGGCTGGTGACACACAAGCGCCTCAAGCTAAGGGAGACATACTGCAGTGGTGGAAAAAGTACCCAGTTGTCATACTTCAGTAAAAGTAAAGGCACAGTTGATGTCGGAAGATTACAAACACTTAGGTTGGAGTCATTAAAACTTGTTTTTCAACCAATGTCGGTTAGGATATCTACTTTGTGCATGACACAAGTCATTTTTACAACAATTGTTTACAGACAGATTATTTAACTTGTAATTCACTGTTTCACAATTCCAGTGGGTCAGAATTTTACATACACTAAGTTGACTGTGCCTTTAAACAACATGGAAAAGTCCAGAAAATGATGTCATGGCTTTAGATGCTTCTGATAGGCTAATTGACATCATTTGAGTCAATTGGAGGTGTACCTGTGGATGTATTTCAAGGCCTACCTTCAAACTCAGTGCCTCTTTGCATGACACAATTTTTTTGTAGACCTCCACAAGTCTGGTTCATCCTTGGGAGCAATTTCCAAACGCCTGAAGGTACCACGTTCATCTGTACAAACAATAGTACGCAAGTATAAACACCATGGGACCACACAGCCGTCATACCGCTCAGGAAGGAGACATGTTCTGTCTCCTAGAGATGAACGTACTTTGGTGCGAAAAGTGCAAATCAATCCCAGAACAACAGCAAAGGACCTTATGAAGATGCTGGAGGAAACAGGTACAAAAGTATCTATATCCACAGTAAAACGAGTCCTATATCGACATAACCTGAAAGGCTGCACAGCAGCAAGGAAGAAGACACTGCTCCAAAACCGCCATAAAAAAGCCAGACTACGGTTTGCAACTTCACATGGGGACAAAGATCACACTTTTTGGAGAAATGTCCTCTGGTCTGTTGAAACAAAAACAGAACTGTTTGGCCATAATGACCATCGTTATGTTTGGAGGAAAAAGGGGGAGGCTTGCAAGCCGAAGAACACCATCCCAACCGTGAAGCACGGGGATGGCAGCAGCATGTAGTAGGGGTGCTTTGCTACAGGAGGGACTGGTGCACTTCACAAAATAGATGACAGCATGAGGGAGGAACATTATGTGGATATATTGAAGCAACATCTCAAGACATCAGTCAGGAAGTTAAAGCTTGGTCGCAAATGGGTCTTCCAAATGGACAATGACCCCAAGCATACTTCCAAAGGTGTGGCAAAATGGCTTAAGGACAACAAAGTCAAGGTATTGGAGTGGCCATCACAAAGCCCTGACCTCAATCCCATAGAATATTTGTGGGCAGAACTGAAAAAGTGTGTATGAGCAAGGAGGCCTTCAAACCTGACTCAGTTACACCAGCTCTGTCAGGAGGAATGGGCCAAAATTCACCCAACTTATTGTGGGTAGCTTGTGGAAGGCTACCCAAAATATTTGACCCAAGTTAAACAATTTAAAGGCAATGCTACCAAAAACTAATTGAGTGTATGTAAACTTCTGAACCACTGGGAATGTGATGAAAGAAATAAAAGCTGAAATAAATAATTCTCTCCATTATTATTCTGACATTTCACATTCTTAAAATAAAGTGGTGATCCTAACTGACCTAAGACAGGGAATTTTTACTAGGACTAAATGTCAGGAATTGTGAAAAACTGAGTTAAATGTATTTGGCTAACACGGAACCCAAACTGGCTGCACGCGTGCGCCATCGTGCATAAATGTATTTTGTCCTCCTACACCAAATGCGATCACGACACGCAGGTTAACATATCAAAGCAAGCTCTGAAACAACTACATTAATTTGGGAACAGGTCGAAAAGAATTACACATTTATGTCAATTTAGCTAGTTAGCTACCACTTGCTAGCTAATTTGTCCTATTTAGTTAACTTGCTGTTGCTAGCCAATTTGTCCTGGGATATAAACATTGAGTTGTTAATTTACCTGAAATCCACAAGGTCCTCTACTCCGCCAATTAATCCACACATAAAACCGTCAACCGAATTGTTTCTAATCATCTTTCCTCATTCCAGGCTTTTTCATCTTTGAACTTATACGGTGATTGGCATTTAAACTTTCATAGTATTACTACACCGACCGACAACACAGTTCGTCTTTCAATCACCCACGTGGGTAAAACCAATGAGGAGATGGCACGTGGGTACCTGCTTCTATAAACCAATGAGGAGATAGGAGAGGCAGGACTTGCAGCGTGATCTAGAAAGGAGTTCTATTTTAGCCCTTGGCAACGGAGATGCTCGTTGATGCGAGCATGTGTGGGTGCAATAATTGAATTACATAGATTTCTAAATTTATTTTGCAATGCTCGCGCACGCAAGGTGAGCAGTGTGGTCAGCCTATAAGGTGTATGTTCCGACTTCTGACTTCAACTGCACCTTAATAGAAAATGACTCAAGTAAAAGTCACCCAGTAAATTACACCCAGTCTGAAAGTATTTGGTTATAAATATATCAATATATCAAAAGTAAATGTAATCATTTTAAATTCCTTATATTAAGTAAAACAGAGAGCCAGGGGCACACCTCTAACATTCATACATTGTTTAGAAACTAAGCATGTGTGTTTAGTGAGTCCACCAGATCAGAGGCAGTAGGCATGACCAGGGATGTTATCTTGATAAGTGTGTGAATTGGACCATTTTCCTGTCCTGATGAGCATTAAAAATGCAACGAGTACTTATGGGTGTCAGGAATAATGTATGGAGTAAAAAGTACATACTCTTCTTTTGAAATGTAGTGTGGTAAACATTGTCCATCATTTAAATAGTAAATTACAGATACTCCCAAAAAACAACTTAAGTTGTACTTTGAGGTATTTTTACTTAAGTACTTTACAGTACTGACATACTCAAATCAAATCAAATTTTATTTGTCACATACACATGGTTAGCAGATGTTAATGCGAGTGTAGCGAAATGCTTGTGCTTCTAGTTCCGACAATGCAGTAATAACCAACAAGTAATCTAACTAACAATTCCAAAACTACTGTCTTATACACAGTGTAAGGGGATAAAGAATATGTACATAAGGATATATGAATGAGTGATGGTACAGGGCAGCATAGGCAAGCATACAGCATACTGAATCCATACGCTCAAACGCACCACCTATCTCAATGAGGACATAGATTTCTCTCCTTTCCTGTAGCCCCTCCCCCCTACACACTCAAGTCTGATCCTTTCAAGCTACAGACTTTAGTCCCTAAAAAATCCAATGTATTCTCTTCTCCAACATTAAGTGGGGTTGTTTCAGAAGAAATAAGTTGTTTCTCCTTTTCAGGCACCATACATTTACATTTAACATTATTATGTTCATATTGTCAGTCTGCCACAAAAGTTATGGGTTGTTTAATGAATGTCAATTTTTCTACCATTGTCCAACTGTAATTTATTTATATATTTTTTACATGTGTATGCACTGTATATCGTTTATTTTCCGCTCTTCATTACATACAATGTGATTTAAGGTGTAGCTAACAGCAAAGTCAGTGCGAGTAGTACAAAAGTGCAAGTGAAGGTTCACGAAAGGTAAACGTGTTCATTAAGGGGGATGCTGTGGGACTTTTTCCATTCCATTTTTTTTTATTGCTTTTGAGCATGTCTGAACTTTAGTCATTGTGATAACCCCACTTAAGTCAGTGTACAGTAAGATGAAGAAGTGAGATGGCCTACACTGAACCCTGGATAGAAGAGCCCACTGTGAGGAAACATCATACCTGTCCCATAAACCAACGGCCACACCATAAATGTGGGAAGCAACCCCTCTGTCACCACTACTGCTTACTTCTCAACAATAGACTTGCAGTTGTTTGTATTGCCACAGTAATGTTTTTCTCGGGGACCCAATACCTCATTGTTCTGTCATTTGGGAACTGCAGCCTCATCCTAGTGGTTAGAGTGTTAGACTAATAACCAAAAGGTTGCAAGATCAATATCCCTGAGCTGACAAAGTAAAAAAATCTGTCGTTCTGCCCCTGAACAAGGCAGTTAACCCACTGTTCCTAGGCCATCATTGAAAATAACAATTTGTTCTTAACTAGTAATTTTTTTTATTTTTAAAAAATCCTGTCAAAAGAGAACATACAACTGTGCTGTTGTCTCCTTGCCAAACGGGGCCGATTCCAAGGAATCATTCCCGTCACCTGCTAACCAATGTTTCAAACAGTGTGTTACATAAGTCAAAACTGAGTCAGAAAATAAACCTGGTGCCACATTTTCTGTTTCAGTGTTAATTTAATCGTACAAATGTTCATTTATACATATAGGAAAAAGGCTTTAATTTGACATTTTCTCTTCTCATGAATGTTCTATCATAAGACTATGCAAACACGCCACTCTCCATGCCATCTTGCTTACAACTGCACCCTCCCACCAAAATAAAAAAAACGGAATAAAGCTAAGAATTAAACACTCTCTGGTTTCAGAGTAAAATGCAGAACAGTGAACACAGAGGACTAACATAATGCCCTTGACAAATACATAAATATGAAAGGCTGGTGTGAAAGCACAACAGCCACAAGAAAACAGGGACTTTTCATCAGAAGAAACCATAAGATAAGCCTCTACAAGATCTTTAGTCTATGAATAACAATTGTCATCAATTTCCTTGTTTTTCATTTACTCATAACCTTGTGGAAATTGTGAAACATTGGAAGCAGAGAAATCTTGATTGCTTGAAGAACGTGAAGGTAAATAAAATAAATTAAAATAACATTCCAAATGGGAAACAAATTGCATAACATGATGTTAACTTGGTTGATACCATGTAATTGTAAACAATAATTAATATGACTACATCTCGTAATAGAGCATTCCACTTTGACGCAGAGGAATGAATGAATCCCAGGGTTGAACCTGTCCTTTTGAGCGTATGTACCCACTCTACTTAATTTGACAATCAAAACGGGACTCAACGTTGTTAAGTGTGGAAGAAAACTAAAACACGGAGAATATATACTATTACAACAGACAATAATATCTAGATCCAGACAGCATACAGAAACTAAATCAAATCACCACTTGTAAACATCTGAAGTGACATCGTGCAAACTGCAGAAACAAAACAAACGGTGCTGATATTGTCAATGGCTTGAGCAGTCACAAACCCAGAATGTAAATACCTCTCCCTACGATGGGAAAGGGAAGTCTATTTTTCAATGTCTGTCGTGATGCGTCAGAGACCATTTGGTTTGGTTGTTTAGTTAATAGCACCATCTGCTGGCTCTAAAGAACAAGCTTTACCACATATGTGTCGTAAGTACAGTACAGCAAAGGCTTGTTTACAGGGCAACTCATTCACAGGCCTGTATCCTCATTTCTGAAACACCTGTGGAGAATTATATATTTTTTTATTAGTATTATTTTGTTTAATCTATTTAGATACATAACCTACCTGGCCTACATACATAGGTCACCACAACTTCTTTACCCAAGTTGTATCCACCACTGTGTTCAGTAAAATCCAAAAGGAAACTATACACGTGCACACATGCACAATTCAGAAAACACAGACAAGGATTCAAATCCTACAGTAATAGCTCAACAGGCAAAATAGTTTTAGATGGCTTTTTCTCACACATTTCATTTGCTCAAGCTCACACACACATCCATCCTTTTGCTAAGCTCAACCAGCAGTGCCTACCCTACACTAATGAGGTGTGTTGACAGCTACAAAATAATAACAAAACATGTATGTAGTAGAATTTAGGATTTATAGCACTCTTAATGTAGCATTCACTCATGCTGATCTTGGGAGGGTGCTGATGATGCTGGTAGGGTGTTCACTGGGATAGGTGCCTCCTTGTTCTCACTGTAGCTTGTGTTTTGGTGGAATGGGGTAGGGCCCAAGGGAGAGAGTTTTCTAGAGTCTGTATGAAATATGTGTCCCTCCCCTCTCCAGTGCCCCTGCCGCAGGTCAGCATCAGCATGCCCAGGTCTGTTCAGCACCACCTGGCCTGGGTCTCCATCTGTCTAACTCTGGCCTAACGGATAGGGTCCATGAACACCCTGAGGGGAGAGACAGAACACAGTCAACACAATGTATTCTACGAGTTATAATCTTTCTGTTATTTTTATCTCTGCATTGTTGGGAAGTATTTCACTGTTAGTCTATACTTGTTGTTTACGAAGCATGTGGCAAAGATATATATTTTTATTATTAGTTTGATTTGCATGATAGAAGTTCAGTGATCGCCCTGTAGCATTCACATCTGTAATTATGAAGTACTTTGAAAGGCTGGTCATGACAGACATCAACACCATCATCTCAGACACCATAGATCCACTCCAATTCTCATACTGCTTCAACAGGTCCACAGATGACGTTATCTCAATTGTACTTCACATTGCCCTCTCCCACCTGGATAAGTGGGGAAATAACTCAGACTTCAGGTCAGCGTTCAACACCATAGTCCCCTCCAGGCTCATCACCAAGCTAGGGACCCTGGGACTGATGGAGATGAGTCAGCCTACAGGAAGGAGATCAGCGACTTAGCAGTGTGGTGCCAGGACAACAACCTCTCCCTCAACGCCAGTACGACCAAGGAGCTTTGTGGACTATAGTTAAAAGACGGGAGAGCACGTCCCCATCCACATCCACAGGGCTGTTGTGGAGCAGGTCAAGAGCTTCAAGTTCCTTGGTGTCCACATCACTAAGGACCTAACAAGGTCCACACACACCTGCACAGTTGTGAAGAGGGCACGGTAGCGCCTATTCCCCCTCAGGAGGCAGAAAATATTTGGTATGGGCCCTCGGATCCTCCAAAAGTTTGACAGCTGCACCATCGAGAGCACCTTGACTGGCTGCATCACAGCTTGATATGGTAAATGCACCACCCTTGACCGCAAAGCGCTTGAGGGTGGTGCGGACAGCGCAGTACTTCACTGGGGGCCGAGCTCCCTGCCATCCAGGACCTCTATATCAGGCAGTGTCAGAGGAAGGCCCGAAAAAAATGGCAAAAGACTCCACCCACCCAAGCAAGGCTGTTCACTCTGCTACCGTCCGGCAATCAATATCGGAGACATGGCCAACAGGCTCCGAGCCCGCTTCTACCCCCAAGCCATAAGACAGCTAAATAGTCCATTAAGGGTGCCCAAAATATCTTCACTGACCCTACGCACACTCACTAGACTATATAAAGTGCATTCGCAAAGTATTCAGAGTCCTTCACTTTCCCCCCATTTTGTTACGTTACAGCCTTATTCTAAAATGGATTCTAAAACATTTCCTCAATCTACACACAATAATGACGAAGCGAAAACAGGTTAAGATATTTTTGAAACTTTATAAAAATACTTATTTACATAAGTATTCAGACCCTTTGCTATGAGACTTGAAATTGAGCTCAGGTACATCCTGTTTCCATTGATCATCCCTTTTCTCCCCAATTTCGTGATATCCCACTTGTAGTTACAGTCTTGTCCCATCGCTGCAACACCTGTACGGACTCGGCAGAGGCGAAGGTCGAGAGCCAACACGACCCCGCCAAGCCACACTTCTTCTTGACACACTGCCCGCTTAACCCTGAAGCCAGCCGCACCAATTTGTCGGAGGAAACACTGTACAGCTGGCGACCGAGGTCAGCTTGCATGCACCAGGCCCGCCACAAGGAGTCGCTAAAGAGAGATGGGACAAGGACAATCCAGCCGGCCAAACCCTCCACTAACCCGGACAGTGCTGGGCCATTCTGAACAGGGCAGGCCCCTACATACAGCACAGCTGTATTTTTCAGAAAGATAAGCTCAGCCGTATGTAAGGAAGTACCTCAGTCTATTACTGGCTCAATAAAATCTGTGAATGAGCAACAGAAGCATGTGTTTCAGAACAGACTAGTTTACCCAGCCAAGAGTGGCAGTAAGTTAACAATGCTGGAATAAAATGGATTGCTCTGACAGAAGTAGGAGGTGATTTAGAGCAGGCACACACAGCTCTGAGGGCTATTGCACCAGTATATGGTTGTGAACTGACAAAGGGTTATTATCGCATAAAGAGGTAAATTAATAAAAGGGGAATAAACTGGGCAGATGGTGGATGTTATTGCTCAGTGAAAACCACCAGCTGACACGTAGGACCAGTTTCCCAGAAACAGATTAGGACTACAAGGTGCTTTCAATGGCGAATATCAGTTGAGAATAATTTTTAGTCCAGGATTAGGCTTAATATGGGTCTGGGAAACCCGTAGAGTTGACCTTTAGAGCAGGGGTGTCAAACATACGGCCCATGAACCCATTCAATCCGGTGGTTTGAGCAAACAAAATAGCACATTTTGTTTTGGGGGGGGGACACACACAATCTCAATCAACACTGAAATGACTAAAACAAGGCCTCCCGAGTGGCGCAGCGGTCTATGGCACTGAGGCACTTGAGGTTTCACTACAGACCCAGGTTCAAACCCAGGCTGTGTCCGGTCGGCCGGGATTTCCTCTAGCCTGAAAACTGACTTCAGTCACCAGCTGGGCAGTATTTCCTCCGACAAATTGGTGAGGCTGGCTACTGGGTTAAGCAAGTAGAGTGTCAAGAAGCAGTGTGGCTTGGCAGGGCCCTGTTTCGGAGGACTCTTGACATTCGCCTCTCCCGAGTCCGTAGGGGAGATGCAGTGATGGGACAAGACTAACTACCAATTGGGAAGAAAAATGGGTAAAAGTACAAAAAAATATATAGATGAAACTGAGTAGAAATGATAACGGTGCTACATTTACAGTCTCTTCACTCTGTCCAGCTCGTTAACAGTCAGGGAGCACAAAAAATTCCAAAAGCGCTGGAGAGTCATCTTTATGGTGGGGGAAATATAACCAATTTTAAGAGCAGCCCTCCAGACCTCACAGGGCAGGGCAGGGGTGCCTGAGTGAAAAAAGTTTGGGAACGCCTGCCTTAGAGGAACTGCACAGATGCATAGAATACCAATGAGCTCACGTGTGTTTTCTACATCTGTTCAACAACATGTGGTACGATAGAGCACGGTGGTTGACATGTTACATTTTCCTCTACTACTATTGTTTTGCATAGGAGAATGGTGGAATTTTTAGAAGGTCTGTCTGTTGTGTCTGGTCACTAAGGTGACAGGTAGGCTTACTTTTGAGCCAGGTGAGGGTGCAGTAAACACTGTAAAAATGTATAACATTGTGTCGAAATCACAACAATGCTTTTCATAGATTACTGATTAACAATACTGATGGAAAACAATTTATCTGTGCCACAATTCAGAGCAGAGATCTATTGTGATTTTTCCACACATACTGTAAAGTTACAGTAGTGGCATCATCTGGAAAACCTGAGGGCTATTGCACCAGTATATGGTTGTGAACTGAACACGGTACTCTTTTGTGACAACAACATGTTTTATTTTGAATCGGACGTTTCAAAGCCAGCCATGAATAAAGCACTTTTTACACACATCCAAATGTGGCACAGAAATTGAACTTGTGCTCCCACAATGTTAAGCAAAAAACAGTGAGGAGTGGACATCAGCTTGTTTCGAGGCAAGCTAACCTTGGTTCATTCATTCATACATACCTGACTGTAAGTCACTACTGACAGATTGTTTTGTAGCCCATTCGATGCTCTATTTACAGCATTGTGAGACAGTCCGTTTTCATCTTGCTGGATGGCGTCCTGCCTGCCCTCCCAGGCTCCTCCAGGCTCTTTGAAGTTGTTGTCGTCTCCGGCGTCGCGTTTGCTCTTCTGTGGCGAGGCAAAAGGGTTGAAGTCTCCCTCTACGTTGCGGTGCGGCTGGGTGTTGAACTCCGTCTCGAAGCAGGAAAGCTGCTGTGTCACGCCCAAAAGGCCACCCACCTCCACGCTGAGGATCACCCAGATGACGTCTGTGTGGACAGAGAAGGTGACACACACCAGGCATTAAGGGTGACTTGTTCTGTCCAGGAGACAGCACTGGTGGTAGTGATAGGAGTTAAACACCCAAAATGCTCAGTAGTCAATTAGAAAAAAGTTTACTTTACATTTTGGTCAAGTTGACCAATTTCAAGACATTGATTGACTACTCAATGTCTTGAAAAAGTACTTCACACTAAAAATGTTTCATGGGTCCGAAATGGATCCGTGGCTTTCCCACCCGACCCAATATATATATATATATTTATTTATTTTTTCCTCACTGAGACATGTTCCGAATAGACCAGAGGACAGTCAGTCCCGTTCCGAAAAGGACAGTGGAAAACAGACCCGTGCTGGTTCAGATCCGAGAGTAGAAAGAGAGAGAAAGAAACCTCCAACTGGGCGCTGCCAGCGCCATCAATAAACAAGCCATATTGGCCAAATGATCCACAGGCACATCCTTAAAAAAATATTTTGTTGTGTTTCGATGTGCAGCATATTCAAAACATTAGAATCTATTTATTACTTTATTAGTTTTTACTTTCATAAAAAAATATTTGTCTATGTCACAGTTCAGCTGTCGGAGATTTGAGTGATAAATGCATCAGGGAATTGCATGCATATAGGCCTAAATTATATTGTATGATATTAATAAAAATGTTATATTAAAAAGGAGACATTTAAGAATTATATTGTTAGATTAAAGGAGTAAGTCTGGTTGGCCTAAAACCTTCTTCCTCACCTCAAATTCAACTGTCGAAGTCAGTTGGAATGCCGGAGTGCACTGCCTTCATATGCCTGCAGTAAGCCTAATAATAGCCATACGCCACAAAACCTTCACAAAAGTTGCTTAACTTTATTAGGGTAATATCAAAAGTAAGTCAAGTCATTGTTTATAGGGGAAATACGAACAGGTTATTATATAAATGGATGAAATTAATGACCAACAAAAGACGATTGCCTACCGTAGGACAATCCAGCGAATGACATCAATACGCTAATGCTATTTATTTTACAACATGCCTACTTTAAACCTTGAACTAAATAGGGAGGACAAAATTAAAGACGGTTAGAATTTAATTTAGCCAACAAAAATGTATCAACAAAATGAAAAAAAACACTTTTTGCATAGGTTATTTAAAGAACTGATTAAGATGATTAAATAGGCCTACAATAACAATAATGACTAAACAATTGATAAATACAAAATGCATCAAACCTAAATAGCGAGATGCACACAGTCCATTTGGCCACGCCAGCTTTCTTATCTTTGTCCACTACAATATTAAAACTTGTCCCTGGGGACATTCCCCTTGTCGGCTTCTTTTCACTCTAACCAGTTTCAGCTGGACAAAAGCTGTACGTATTATTGAGTTGCAATTAGCTGACACAGATAACAAGCTCGCAGTTCTCATCACACAAACACAAAATTAGGACAGGTCCAATTGGGTCCAGTCAGTAAATGCATTTTAATTGAACATACCCGAGACACGTGGCAATTATATCAGACCTGACCAATATCTGAGACAAAAGTCTGAATTTAGGACCCAGACCCGCTACGGTCCCGTGTCGGATCTCAGAATTTCAGGTCTGTTGAAATCGTGAAGACCTGTAGTCAGCACACAAACATGCAGGTTGACGTTTAATGTCATGAGTCTTGCCCTTTAGGCAGAACTGAGCGGTTTCTGTAGGATGGGCCAGCAGCAAAGTCAAAATTGGCTATATTGTAAAAATTCATGAAAACAAACAAGGAGCTTTTTGGTCTTAATTAAAAGGATAGGCATTATGATTAGCAGTTTGTTTTTTATTTTACCTTTATTTATCTAGGCAAGTCAGTTAAGAACAAATTCTTATTTTCAATGACGGCCTAGGAACAGTGGGTTAACTGCCTGTTCAGGGGCAGAACGACAGATTTGTACCTTGTCAGCTCGGGTATATGAACTTGCAACCTTTCGGTTACTAGTCCAACGCTCTAACCACTAGGCTACTCTGCCACCCCAGTGTGGTTAAGGTTAGGGATAAAATCAGATTTTATGACTTTGTGGCAGTGCCAGCTACTGACCACTCAGCAGAGCTGCCTCCAGAACAAGATCCATGTCGATAAACGCTAACCTGCCACAAACATGCAAAGGTTAACATGTGTGGATCATTTCTAGACTTGGTTACACACTTATAAAACATGTTGTCCACAAAACAGTGTGTCTGCACCGTTTGGACCTACCTCCGTAAAACAGCCCTGTGGGTGTGCACATCCTCCATTGGCCCTGGTACATGCCGGGCGCTGCGGGGCTACGCATCTGCACACTGACGTCTGAAATCTCCTGGGGTTCCAGACAGCGCACCATCACTATGTTGACGTGGCCAAACTGGTCCCCTCCAATGTACTTCAGACATACCCCAGGTGGCCAGGAATCTGCACCTGTGAAAGAAACAGACAAAGAGATTACACACGTTTACAGGCCAGTGGTTTCCGGGTCTTACATTGCAGTAAAGGTTTTTCTTCTTGTGTGCCATTACATTGATGAATCATAGGTATGGCGATATGATGTAGATGTCTGAAAGGTAACCCCACCTGTGTTCTGTATCCTCCAGGTCTTTGTGAATGGTGTGTCGGGGGGAACAGACTCTCCCTCACCAATCGTCACATCCTCCACAAAGGACATGGATGGTGTGTTGATGCTGGGACTCTCAACATCATAATAGGCACCGATGGCTGCCTGTAGATTCCTATTTTAATGGCAAAAGGCATTTAGAAGAGTGGGTGAGTCAATGCCATGTTTAATCAGCAAGTATTCAAACCTGATCCAGTTCCTGAAACTACTTCACAACAAGAACATTTAAAAGAAGGAAAAAAATGTAAAAGTATATCTTGCTGATAATGATTTTCCCTTGCAAGAATGAGTCGAGGTCATTTATCAGGATTGTTTTATTTTGTTCAGTGATAAAGTATTGATCACTAGCCTAGATTAGCTCACTACCGATTAAATTACGTCATCATATCACAAACACTTGTTAGGTGATATAAAATGTACGCCTAGAGCCTCTTGGCGCAAGCTTTAACATTAGCGGTATATCTAGACCACAACTAGTTCAAACGCTTACAACTAGTGTTAGCTAGCTAACGTTACACAATTAACAAATCTGGTCAGGTTAGTTATGGTGAATATTTATGTTGCAATACGTCCTTTTGTTTTTAGCAAAAGGTAACTAGACTTAATTTGTAACAGTGACTAACTATCTGGCGTTAGCTACAGTTTCACATAGCTATGTCTTAGCAGCAATGACAGTCCGTGCAAAATATCGACACAAGAAGCTATACATGCAAGAGAAAAAGAGAGCCTCTGGGACTACTCAAAATGTACCTAGCTAGCTACTATACAAGCTAGGCCCCACATCCCCGAACTCACCAGTTGCTCATGTCAAGGAAGAAAGCACATCCTGCCGGGTTGACCTGGAACCCCAGCAGTCTTTGGAACTCTGAGATGAGGACGTCCTTGTCAGTGGTGCCCATGCAGTTGAATTTCTGAACGAACTCCGGGTCCAGGTCTATGTCCATGCCCTCCATTGGCAGGTCTCCCGTGGCAGCGACGAGGGGTTCTCTCCTAATTTAGTCCGAGGCCTTGTCCAGTCATAACAACCAGTTCAACAACAACAAGCGTAATACGCATGGCTGCGGGAGGGACAACGTTGGACGTCGGTGCAATCGAACGTCACCTTTCGTCACGGTGTATGGACTAGAATTAGAAATTAAAATAATTAATTTAATAGGATCTCTATGTGTAGACTTTTGTTTACGTCATCTGTTGCTATTCGAATTATTATTTTCATTGGCTTTTCTTTCGTTAATGATAAAACAGATTAGGTCATTCAATTAATGCTATTCATCCGTCTTTTTGTAGTTACTATACTAAACAAAATATAAACGCAACATGCAACAATTTCAAAGATTTGACTGAGTTACAGTTCATAGAATGAAATCAGTCAATTGAAATAAATTCATTAGGCCGTAATTTATGGATTTCACATGACTGGGCAGTGGCACAGCCATGGGAGGGCTTAGCCCCAGCCACTTGGGAGCCAAACCAAGTCAGTTTTTCACCACAAAAGGGATTTATTTCAGACAGAAATACTCCTCCTCTGGGATCTTTTATTTCAGCTCATGAAACACCTTACATGTTGCATTTATATATATTTTTTCAGTATTGTTAGCTCTGGTCCAATGCACAGCTATATATTTGGATTCCAGTAACTTGGTTAACCTGCTTTTCTGTATCCCACAGATACAAAAAAAGCTATGCAAGCTACTTACCTTACGGGTGATACGTACCTTACACATGACTCGCCAGCCTTTCATTTTCAGGTTTTGACACACACACACACACAAACTTTGCAGGTCCATCAACCTATTTAAATACCTCATACCCTACAGTAACCTGTAGGTCATGAGAGAACCTTCATAAATCCGCAGAACGTTAATAACCTATTTATTCACACTTTATGTAGTATCCTGTAATACTTAGTCCATATCGCATGACTCTGTATTTAATTTAAAGTTATACCCCTTTGGTAATTTATAACGCATACATAAATGCCTTGTATCATATGACGCTGTATTTAGTATGAAGTCAGACACCTTTGGTCATTCATAACACAGACATAAATGCCTTGTATCATATGACGCTGTATTTAGTATGAAGTCAGACACCTTTGGTCATTCATAACACAGACATAAATGCCTTGTATCATATGACGCTGTATTTAGTATGAAGTCAGACACCTTTGGTCATTCATAACACAGACATAAATGCCTTGTATCATATGACGCTGTATTTAGTATGAAGTCAGACACCTTTGGTCAATCATAACACAGACATAAATGCCTTGTATCATATGACGCTGTATTTAGTATGAAGTCAGACACCTTTGGTCATTCATAACACAGACATAAATGCCTTGTATCATATGACGCTGTATTTAGTATGAAGTCAGACACCTTTGGTCATTCATAACACAGACATAAATGCCTTGTATCATATGACGCTGTATTTAGTATGAAGTCAGACACCTTTGGTCATTCATAACACAGACATAAATGCCTTGTATCATATGACGCTGTATTTAGTATGAAGTCAGACACCTTTGGTCAATCATAACACAGACATAAATGCCTTGTATCATATGACGCTGTATTTAGTATGAAGTCAGACACCTTTGGTCAATCATAACACAGACATAAATGCCTTGTATCATATGACGCTGTATTTAGTATGAAGTCAGACACCTTTGGTCAATCATAACACAGACATAAATGCCTTGTATCATATGACGCTGTATTTAGTATGAAGTCAGACACCTTTGGTCATTCATAACACAGACATAAATGCCTTGTATCATATGACGCTGTATTTAGTATGAAGTCAGACGCCTTTGGTCAATCATAACACAGACATAAATGCCTTGTATCATATGACGCTGTATTTAGTATGAAGTCAGACACCTTTGGTCATTCATAACACAGACATAAATGCCTTGTATCATATGACGCTGTATTTAGTATGAAGTCAGACACCTTTGGTCAATCATAACACAGACATAAATGCCTTGTATGTGACTGACCGGATCGATTCGATCTTATGTAGCAACATTGTGGTTTTTTTACATTGGATAAAAGTAGAGATTTAAAGCTAGAAAATAGTATATCACTACAGCTGAGGAACAATGAGAAAGTCATTCTGCTTTGAAAGTTGATAAACTGGTAACCTCACTTTTGAGAAAATGGCCTTTGAATGTTTTGGTAGACCAACTGGAGAGCTCTTCTTTGTCTACACACATTCAGCATCGTTCGCACACTCTTAAGCTTTATCCCCACCCATCTCTTTAAGGGTTGATCCGAGTGTTCTGTCCTAACAACAGCAGCCAAGCACTCAAGCTAACATGCTAGCTACTTCCAGACACAAATGAGAGAACAGCTCACTCTGACCATTTTATTCGCCCTAGCAGATCTGGTTAGGCTGTTTTTATGTTATCCAGAGTATTGGTGACTGCAACTGTGCTGCTGGCAACAATTTATTATTTTTTGCCAACGTTAACTGACCACGGCCATATTCAACGGGTGTTGAGCGTTCGTAAGTTATTCTGTGCTCGGGCACACTCAGGCAAGATTGCTCTGAAATCTAGGTAGATAGCCAGAGAGAATTTACCAGCTACGTCTATCAACAGCTGTCGCAATGACATTCCATTTGTGAATTATCGGGACCCCGATCTGATGCTGGTTCGAGAAGAACATTGGTACTGCTGCTGCTTCATGTTTCTCTCCTCCTCCTTCATAGACAATTCAACATGAAGGATGTGCATCTTCATATCATGCTCTTCTTTTAAATACTTTAGTTTGCGCCCATGAAATTCAATGGCATGTTTTGTTACCAATCCAGGGCTATTGTTTGAGCTATCTTTGTTGTGAGAAGTGCTGCATAGCCAAAGCATCTCAGCGGGCTAGTCAATTTCTGTCATTGTCTGCCTCAACCATGGGATCATCTGGGTCATCCTCATCTTCAATGCAAGGATCTGGGCAGCCATGCTGTTTGAGGTCATTGAGACACACTGCTGTTGCAATCGTGACAATTCAGCAATTTCTTTGTTGAAAGCGCAATGTGTTTCTGAGAACCTGGAAACGACTCCTCCATAGACCAAACATGCACTCCACTACACCTCTGGTGCGGATATGAGCTTGGTTGTACCATTGTTGCTCAGGTCCTATTGCATGAAGATAGCGGGTGAGCAAGAAGTTGGTCTGTGCATACCCACTGTCACCAAGTAGGATTCCCCTATGTTGTCCTCCTTCAAGCTGAGCATACAAAGAGAAGTTTTGGAAAATCCTTGTGTCGTGAGTTGTACCTTTACAACTTGCCTCGATGTTGGAGAATTGCACACTGGGAGTGTACACACTTTGTACATTTATTGAGAACCAGTTTTTAAGATTCCTGTACTCCTCAGCATCTGCTGTAGCGGTACAGTTGATGGGAATATGGCATTCCCGTATTCATAGAACCTTATAGGTGGCTTGGGCAGCAGAATCAGGGACCTTTATGTAATTGTATTTCAGTTCACATATAGCATTGCAGACTTTGTGGAGTATTCTGTATACAGTCTGTTCACTTACACCACACAAATCTCCTGTTTCACAATGGAAGGTTCCAGATGCCAAAAAAAAGATGATCAGTACTTGAATGGAAGGAGTGATGGATCTTCCCAGAAGAGAGTCAGATTAAAGCCTTGGCTCAAGCAAACAAATGTCAACTACATTTTCTTTGTACATACCGAAACGGTCACAGAAATGAATTTCATTAAAATCCTTCAGTGGGTTGCTCTTGACTATAACCACCCCTCTGTCTAGCCTTGGTTGTGCTCTTTGATCGTCATTGAAATAGTCAAGGTAATCCCTTTTCCTCCATTGCCAAGGTCAACCTGGGGGCCAACATCGGTGCGAAAGACCCACTGCAGCTCATGAAAACATAAAGAGAATGTGAAAGACTACTACCAGAAATGGATGGAGGAGAAGGCACAGAGCCTCATCGATAAAACAGGCAGGGTTGGATAGGTTACTTTTTAAATGTAATCCGTTACTAGTTACCTGTCCAAAATTGTTATCAGTAATGTAACTTTTGGATTACCCAAACTCAGTAACTTAATCCGATTACATTCAGTTTATTTTAGATTACGTTCCCTTTAAAAGGCATTAGAAGAAGACAAAAATTTATGTTACCAATTGAACAACATTATTGCAGGATAAATCAATGTTAAAGTTAACATAGCTGGTCATATATGGATGTTACATATTACTTTGTTTTTTTACTAAGGCTTCTTCTAACCCATCGCTTTCTATGACATTTTATACAATTAAATGATATCTTTACATTAATAAATATAATTTAAAAGTCCAAACAGGGACAACTACAGATTGTCTCTGTAAGTCTATCAAAAGTGTTTCCAGTTTGAGCATGTGTCCATTAGGCCTATGGATTTACTTATTTAATCAGCATGAATTAGATTGAGCAATAGAAGCCCCACTTTTATTCGATAGGCTGGGATCCGCACTATGCAGCTGTTGCCAGAACGCATTTTTCACTGGCTGCCCACTGGTTTGAAAAACAATGATTGATAGGCAGCTTAAACTTCTTGAATTCAACCATTATTGGGTTCAAATACAGATTGTGAACAGCCATCCACAACAACTAAATGAGAGAGCAGCAGTGTGATTCACATCAATGCGCTATGTAGATATCAATAAAAAGTTATATCCGTGCTGTCATTCGTACCGCCAATTCTTTATTCAAGTTGGATAATCTTTGGATGCCGACAGCAGTTGCACCATTGGAAGACAGAGCTTGGACTGTAGCCTACAAAAGCCTATTTCTGAGCTATGTTCGAATACCCGTACTAACATACTGTATACAACATACTTAATGAGTATATACTACATATTATATACAATTAGTTAATTTTATTTACTATAAACGAACAGTATGCTTTCAGTTGAGCTCTTCACCTGTCTACCGGAAGTTGATGGTGTTGCTATGCAACCTCTTGCTAGCTAGTTAGCATAACAAATTACTAGTTAGACATTCGAGTGTGTTAGAAAGAGGAGGAAGGGAAGCGCTACTAAGGTACACAATAGTACACTTTGGTTGACAGAAGATGCTCTTTGGTAAAAGTGGTGAATTGGTCATCAAAAACAAAGGGGGACCAAGGCACTTCTTAAATTCAATCTGGAGTGCCAGAGTGCGCTCGTAGATTCAGAACATTGTCAGATTGTCCATTTTTAAATTCAGAGCGTTTCACTCTCGGAGTGCACACTGGACGCTCAGGCCTATGAGTGGGGTTGGTTTGAGCATTCTGACCTTACAACGGCAGTCAAGCACCCAAGCTAACATTGGCTAGCTTGCTAGCTACTTACAGACACAAATGAGACCACTCTGACCATTTTACTCACCCTAGCAGAGCTGGTTAGGCAGTTTTCATGTTACCCAGAGCATTGGTGACTGTAACTGTGCTGCTGGCAACAATTTGATTAAAGGTTTACTGACACCGGCCATATTCAACAGGTGTTGAGCGCTGGTAAATTCATTATTCTGCAGTGAAAGTGCTCTGAAATCGGAGTAGATAGAACGCACAATGACTATACCATTTAGCTAAGCTAAGAATGACGGGAATAATCAAGTCAATAAACATTGGGTAGTTAGTTAGATAGCCTATATTTAATATAATGTCAAGTTTGATGTATAAGTAGCCAACTAACGTTAGGTAGCTAACTAACAACATACCGGTAATGATACGCTATGTGGTTCGTAAGGACAGCGTAGCTAACAAATTGTCAGCCAATATAACGTGTGAGGTAACTTATTTGAAAAGTCATTACTTTATTATATTGCTCAACATTTTCTTAACATTTGTCATAATTAGTTAAAGCAATGAATTTGTATCTGCTCTCGTTTTGACTTTGACTGCATATTTTCCGCCATTTTCTTCAAATCTGGTAACAATGTGAAGCCACACCCATTTCCTGAAGAATTGCATTATGGGCCCTAAAGTATGGAAATAGTGTCCTCTGCGTGTATACTTCATATTTTGGCGAATTTAGTACGACACCCCGGAACTTTTGGCATACCAACTATATCCATACTATGACCAATAAACATACTATATACTCAATTCACGTCACAAATAGTATGGTTAGTGTGGTTAGTATGAGTATTCAAACACAGCTCTGCTGTTTTTCCGCAATTCATCAAACACATTTGGTGTGTCATCATAGTGGTCTTTGACTTGTGGTCAGACTTGCTCAGGTGGAACAAACTTAAATTTGTGTCATTTTTCAATGATGATTTGAATGTCAGAAAACAGAGAAGTGTCAAACATTTTTTTTTTCGCAAACATACTTTCTGAATTTAAAAGTAATCCTCTAAATAATCATCTAGTTTTTCAAAAGTATCTGTAATCTGATTACAATATTTTTGCTGGTAATTTAACGAATTACAATTACCCTTTTTTTTTGTAATCCCTTACATGTAACAGATTACTTGTAATCCGTTACTCCCCAACCCTGAAAACAAGTAAGCACATATGAAGGGGGATAGCTAAACATTCAGCAGATTCCATGCAGTTTTGTTTATAAGCAACAGATACAAAACATTCACAAGCCCCACACACCCATAATAATAATATAGTGTGAATAATGTAGAGAATTCAGGGGTAGCCCTGACCAGAACTTGAACTCCAGTCCAGCAACTGTCAGCCCAACACCTTAGCCCTTACGCACTAATCATCAAGGGCAGAGATCCCAACCTCTTTTACACGAAGAGATCCCAACCTCTTTTAAGGTCGCGACACTACCCCCTTCTTTTGAGTCCTCATGCGTCTTTATGCCAAGACCTTCACTTTAACAAACGCCTGTCCGATGGCCTCAGTGGCACCATCCCACGTTTCACACCAATGTAGTGAATTGAGGGGTAGCCCCGACCGGGACTCAAATCAGGTTCCTGCCACTGTCAACCCAACACCTTAGCCCTAGGTGTTGTTTGTTTAGGTGTTGGGTCGCTACAATAAGTTAACATGTTGCCTTGTGTTTTCCTCCTCAGCGGATGCCTTCCAATCGGGGGAAGATCCCGCCGAGTCCGTTCACTGGTTCCCTAGTTCGTTATGTTTTTATCGGCTTGTCAAAGAAATATCTTCAAAAAGTAGGTTACCTTCGCACGTTCATCCAAACTAATTCCAGCATCTGAACAGTGCACTGTGCACCCGCCAACTTTCCTTGAATTTGTAAGTGGCTGAAACAATTTCACTGGAGAAAGCATTCAAGCGAGCGAAACAGCGTCCCTCTGTCTTACTATGTGTGGCCCATGTATCTGATGCTGTCTGGCAAAGAAAGTGTATGACATGCCTTACTCTTTTTGGCCAGACAGCATCAGATTAATGGGCTACACATACTGAGACAGAGGAGCACTGTTTTTCTCGTTCAGATGCTTAAATCTAGGATTGATGCGTCATTATTTCGGCTTGCAACTCGGTCAAATAAATTATCAATATTTAAATGTTTTATTTGGATGGGCAAGGAGGTACGGTACGGAGGGCCAGGCCCCCTAAGGCCCGCCCATAATGTCGGCCCTATCCTGGGGACTGAGCTTTTGCAGCGTTCATAACATCTCCTACTATTGTAAAAATGAGCATGAGACTGGGAAACGCCCCTCCAGCTCATAATTACTAGTGGGATCCCTGAGCTTTGACTTCTCTTACATGCTGAACTCTGATCACTACTAAATAAATGACCCTTGATAACAATTTCAGCAGTTAAATGCAACAACCAAACATTATTTATAAAAAGCAATCTATTGATATTGTTTTTGAACACTATAATTTGTTTACAAGCATGATAGCTGTTGTTTTAGTTTATGGTTGACAAAGCTTGTTTGCCATTAGTCAATTTGTATTTCTCAACCATTTCACTGTGAAAGCATTCAACTGTTTTTTATGACTTCACAACTGGTAATTACCCCCTTCCCACTTGGTTATGAACGCAGCAATAAACCTTTGCTTTGTGAACCCCAGGTGAACCTCCACACCCAGGCATGCTACCAGTGCCCGGGCCCCATATGAATGGTCATGGTCCTCCTATGATGCAAATGAGGGGCCCCTCACCACATGGAATGATGCCTGGAAGTGAGATTGTTGCCCCAACACTTAAATTATATATTGTTGATGTAAATATATTTTTGATAGGCATTGGATTAAAGATCTACAAGTTCTCACCTGAATTTACAAAATGTATCTACTGCTGATCACCAATATCTTCATTGAACAAAATACAGTAGTTCATGCATGGTCAAGGTCATAACTTTGAGATGTATTTTTCACCAAGATTTGATAGAATGGATTCATAAGGGACATGTATACTCGACCATGATAAGGATCTAATGTGAATAACAAGTGAAACCATTTAAGATATCTGTGATGTTTGCTGTCCTGTAGGCCAGGTATGCAAACACCAATGGGCCACATGCAGATGATGCCTGGCCCACATTAGATGTGCCCCCATCGGCCAATGATGCTAATCAGACCGGGTATGATCCAGCCAGACAGATGAGACCCAAAATCAAGTGGTTCTGCACTGCAATACATGCTCTTTGGAAGTCACTGCTGCCCAAAATGCATTGTTTGGGTTTTTGAAGTGGCCACCTATTGTCTTGACTCAAAAACCCTTTTGGTTAGAGTGAATACCGTGTTTCAGCGAGCTCCCGTGGCATTAGTTAATTTTTCTCTTTATATTAATTTCTTAGCTTGAAAAGGTAGTACAATTTGCAAAACAAGTTACTCTACAATGAGTCTTGACGGATGTGTCAAAAGTTTCTGACAACATGCCCGGCAGAACTACTAAGAACTCGACCAAAACCACCACCCCTGTAGGGCTCCCGAGTGGTGCAGTGGCCTAAGGCACTGCATCTCACTTTGACTATATTAATTGGTGCAATGACAGATAACAGACTGTGTTTATGTAAGGAAAAAAAACATCCTCTTGCAGTGGATTAGTGACATCTATTCAAGGTTGGCACATGCAAACACCTCTTATCCCTTGGGTTTTGTTATTCCAATGTAAAATTGGCTTTTTTTTAGACCCACAGACTTTTATTTTTTTCAATAAATAACATTAGTAGACTTGAACATGTATGTTGGTCTTCAATCATTTTGTTTGAATAACAGATGGATGACAGAGGCTCCTAACTATCTATAGCTTCATAAAATGAGAACACCTGTTGTTTAGTAAATGGTCAACACATTTATTCCTTCAAATATTGACCCATACATTATTAAATTAAAAGGGCATTACTTAAGTGTGCCATATAGATAGAAGGCTACTTTTCAGATAGACTCTTTCTCCGCAGGTCACTTGTACGTTCTTTTCTTCTTGTGAATGTGCAGCATGTGATTCGTAAGGGCATTTGTACGACTGAAGCACTTGCCACAATCATGACAGCTAAATGGTTTCTCCCCAGTGTGTATCCTCATGTGCTCCGTCAGGGCTCCTTTCAGTTTAAAGCATCTTCCACAAACATGGCACCGGTGTGGCCTTTCCCCTGTGTGAAGTTTCAGGTGTGTCTTTAAAGTGCCTACCGCAACAAAGCCTTTGTTACATAAAGGACATGTAAATGGTTTCTCTCCTGCATGACCCATCATGTGCACGATAAGACTTTTTTCCCTCTTGAGGAATTTGCCACATACATTGCACTGAAATGGTTTGTCTGATTCTGCATTGCCAATTAGCTGATTCATATTTAATGTGCTCACGGAGCTGTAAGGGGTTACTACAGAGAGGGTTTGAGAGTCACTGGTTGGTTCTGATACTCTGTAATCCTCTTCATCGGGTTCTATTTTGATCTCTTCAATTGTGCTGGTAGGTAGTGAGTCCCTCTCTCTGTTCTCCACAGTTTGTATGTGGTAAAGTTGGGAGGACTTATGTGGGTCATCCTGATCACAGTCACTTTTCACAAAGGGAGGAGAACATGTTAGAATGTTGGTATCAGACTCCAGCCCCTGAAGCTGCTCTTCCTCCTGATTGGTCCTGAGTTCTTCCTGTTCTTCTTTAATCTGTGTGGGGTCTGAGTCCTCCTGCACCAGACCAGGGGTCCACTCCTGCTCACAGTGCTGCTGCTCAAGGGGAACCTCCTCAGGGACAGGGAGAATGAGCTGCTGGGTATCTGGCAGAAAGGACAGAGGATGAAAGAGTTGTCTAGATCTCCATATTCATAGTGGTGACAAGACGAGATGTAATCTGTCCAAGTATTAGGCACTAATATTTAAAAATATTCACATTGATTAAAAATGAATGGGTGTTGTAAAAACTCTAGAGGCTTGCACAGATTATTTAATCAGCCAACAGTATTCGCATGCCATGGTAACTTTGTTGCTGTCGATCTGTGCGTCTCAGAAAATTGCTTAGTATATTTGCTTCCTGAGATATTACACTAGCATGTGCTTCCTTCCCGCAAGTTGATATCAGATAATCGTGCACAGCGCGACACCAATACAGTCTATCTGGAACGCAATCAATGTGTAATTTATTGAATTGTGTAGCATAATTAATAACTAGACCTATCTGTAATGGTAGGTAGGTGGCCACAAACCTGCTTTATGTAACTTTATCTTCGGTTGGGTAACGATGTGCAGTTGCCTTTGTAGACGATCGATCTCCTCCTTTGAACGGGAGATTTCTTCCTGGTACTCCGTTATCGTTTTTTCCACTGCCCCAAATATCTCAACAGCCGCTGCAGTTAATCGCTCGGTGAGAAACGTATTCAACAGCTGCAGTTTGGACATTTTCAGATAGATTAATGCTCTTAATCCACAGAATCAACAATATTTATTGCATTTCTTCTCTCAAATGCAAATAAACGGATACACATGCGCAGCCTCTATAGCTCTTGCCCTGGGAAGTTATTGGCTGTGAAGAACAGCTCGCTACATTACCGCCACCTGCTGTGCAGTATGACTGATTTAGAGTGAATCATTATTTCATCTTTTTGACCAGAACATTTGACACATTAAACTCCAACAGTAGGCTATGTGAGCCACAGGATATCATAATAGCCAAGTTCATTATGCATAAAATTAAGTTAATAAGAAACAAACCTAGATGATTGAAGTGGTATGTCTCCTCCATGGTCTCTGATAATACTGAAGTCCAAAAATGTATGTCTCCACTATAGCCTCTGCAGTGACAGTAATTATCAGATGGTTTGCTATGCAAACCCGCCGGAGCACGGAGAAGATCTTATTAAACACGCATTTCCTATTTGAAATTATTTGCCAACCGGCTACCTGGTCCACAACGATTTTCATCATTCATGGACTACGCACCCTGTACTATCATCCTAGAAATGCACATTGCTCTTTGCACATCATATGCACCGGACTCTTTTTCAGAAACATATTTTCCCCACCGCACATCATCCTGTAAAAGTGTTTTTTTATTCATACATCTTTACATACAGTGTACACTGAGTGTACAAAACATTAGGAGCACATCCTCTTTCCATGACAGACTGACCAGGTGAAAACTATGATCCCTTATTGATGTCACCCGTTAAATCCACCTCAATCAGTATAAATGATGGGAGACCGGTTAAAGGATTTTTAAGCCTTGAGACATGGATTGTGTGTGGGCCATTCAGAGGGTGAATGGGCAAGACAAACTATTGAGGAAAGGGGGATATCAAGTCAGTTGAACAACTGAAATATGCCTTCCGCATTTAACACAACCCCTTTAGGTGCCTCAAGACCTCCAACACTCCTGAGTTTTTCAAACTCAACAGTTTCTGGTATGTATCAAGAATGGCCCACCACCCAAAGGACAGTTATCCAACTTGACACAACTGTGAGAAGCATTGGAGTCAACATGGGCCAGCATCCTTGTGGAATGCTTTCGACGCCTCGTAGAGTCCATGCTCCAACAAATTGAGGCTGTTCTTAGGGCAAAAGGGGGTGCAACATTATTAAGGTGTTCCTAATGTTTTGTACAATTAGTGTTTAATGTAGCCTGTAGTTGTTCAATTGGAGTGCATATCGCATGTGGATTTGTGTAAACTGCTTCTATTATGCTGTCTGTTTATCATCGTCTTTACTGTGGCAGCACTATTTCACCAAGTCAAATTCCTTTAAAATGCAAATGTGTTTGGGGAATAAAGGTGATTCTGATCGATGATATCTATGGATGTTGTGTTTGCGCAAAGGTTGCAAACTCAAGGAGTAGGCTATTTCAAGAACAAAAATGTACATTTTTAATGAATGGTAAATGTAATGGACAAATATTCATAGGTTTCACACAAAATGCTGATGTTAGGTCAAACAAAAAGCTACACATTTAATTTGGGTGTCGAGCTAAGGAAGTCCATTACAATAAATGACAAAACATGTACACAATTCTTTGTTATTGCTGCAACAAATACTTTCATAAGATGAAATCAAGCCGATACCGATGATATAGTATTACATAGATCAGCACTGAGGGGAGGACAGCTCAAAATAATGGCTGGAACGGAGCGACTGGAATGGCGTCAAACACGTGGAAACCCTATATTTGATACCATTCCACCGATTCTGCTACAGCCATTACCATAAGCCCGTCTTCCCCAATTAAGGTGCCACCAACCTCCTGTGAAGTAGATACATTAATATCAAACGCATTAGCCTTAAAGGGATAGTTCACCCAAATTGGTTTCCTTACCCTGTAAGCAGTCTATGGACAACGTTATGACCTTTTCCACATGCTAACGTTTTAGTGTTTGTGGCACAAATCCCATTCAAGTCATGCTACTGATATTAGCATTTTTCACGCATCATGTCCAAATCATCCAAAAGAATCTGAAATGGATTGTGATCCTCAGTCACAAATCGGTCCCATGACTCTAATGGGATGTGTCACAAATGCTAAAACGTTAGCATGTGAAAACAGTGCCAAGGAAACTAAACCAAAACATGAATTACCATTATACCTTGTCCATAAACTACTTACAGGGTAAGGAAACCAATGTAATTTGGTTGAACTAACCCTTTAATCAAACAAAATAAGTTTTGCTAATAGAAGATAATGACTAAATTGTTGTGACATTTGATAAATTAGCTGGGACTGTTGCTTCTGCCTTAAAAATCCACTCAATCTACAAACTTTTCAACAATGTTCTGCATGTTTATTCATGCATACCATAAGTTAATTCTACCCAGTCGTCCTCTAAGGTTCCTAATGGTATATAGAGTACAATGTGCTCTCAAACTAGGTTCTAACCTCACATTTTCCCCACACAGGTCTCTTTCAACTTTTTGAACTGTGGTGGTGTATTGTCAATTTCTCACACCAGAAAACGACAAAAATAAATTCACAATGAACGGAGGAGTTTTTACTCTAAGTGCTCTTCTCGTTCTCTCACGATTCCCATTTGATTGAAGCATTTACCACAGTCATTGAACCGGTTGTTTCTCTGCCGTGTGTTTCATAATGTGGCTAGCCAAGTACGCCTTCTGAGTGAAGGATTTGTCACAAACATTGCACTTATATCTTTTCTCCCCCGTGTGTGTCCTCATATGAATTTTCAGGTCTGCATTCAAAGAGAAACATTTGCCACATTCTTCGCACCTGCATGGTTTCTCCCCTGTGTGTCTTATCATATGGGTGGTCAGATTTCCCTTCAGACCAAAGCATTTGCCACATTCAGGGCAGGGATATGGTTTCTCCCCTGTATGGGTCCTCATATGTTCTGCCAGTTTCTCCTTCCGACTGAAGCTTTTCCCACAATCGTTGCACTGATAGGGTTTCTCTCCTGTGTGAATTTCCTGGTGGCGACTTAGATGAGTCGTTGATGAGAAACATTTTCCACATGAAGTGCACTTAAATGGCCTCTCCCCTGTGTGAGTCTTCTCATGGTCTTCCAGGGATTTTCTCACAGTGAAGCCTTTCCCACAGTGTTTGCACTGAAATGGCTTCTCCCCTGTATGGATCCTCATATGCACTTTCAGATTGGAACTACAAGTGAAGACTTTAGCACAGGCGTGGCAGAAATGCTTCACTCCCATGTGGGTTTGCAGATGCTTCACCATACTATCTGTGGACCTAAAATCTTTCCCACAAACCCCACAAAGATGGTATTTATCCTTTAAATGAATTTTTTGCACATGACTAACAAGATAAGTCATGAAAACAAAAGACTTCCCACACATCTTGCAACAATGAGGTGCCGTATGGTTTTTATTGGCTGATGTTACCTTGGGTAACTTGGAGATTTTCCTGACTCCACCACTGGTAAGATAACTTTGTCTTTTCTTGTGGGGTAACTTTTTAGTTTTCCTCGCTTCAGCACTGGCAGGAGAGCTTTGTTCTTTCTTGACCCGTGCTCTCAATGTCCGAACTAACCCCAGTGCTGACCGTAGTCCTCCAGCCTCCTCTCCTCTTATACGTGGTGACTTTGAAGTTCTCCTGCCTACTGCACTGGTATTGGGGCTTTGCACTGTCTTGAGGGGTGACTTGGTAGTCTTCCTGCCTCCATCACTGGTATTGGGGCTTTGCATGGTCTTAAGGGGTAACTTGGCAGTCTTCCTGCCTACTGCACTGGTATCAGGGCTTTGCACTGTCTTGAGGGGTAACTTGGTAGTCTTCCTGCCTACTGCACTGGTATCAGGGCTTCGCACTGTCTTGAGGGGTAACTTGGTAGTCTTCCTGCCTACTGCACTGGTATCAGGGCTTTGCACTGTCTTGATGGGTAACTTGGTAGTCTTCCTGCCTACTGCACTGGTATCAGGGCTTTGCACTGGCTTTAGGGGCAACTTGGTAGTCTTCCTGCCTACTGCACTGGTATCAGGGCTTTGCACTGTCTTGAGGGGTAACTTGGTCGTCTTCCTGCCTACTACACTGGTATCTGGGCTTTGCACCGTCTTCAGGGGCAACTTGGTAGTCTTCTTGCCTCCATCACTGGTATCTGGGTTTTGCACTATCTTAAGGGGTAACTTGGTAGTCTTCCTGCTTACTGCACTGGAATGGGAGCTTTGTACTTTCTTGTGGGGTAATTTTTTGGTTCTCCGGCCTCCAACACTTGCTTGCATACTGGTTGTCCGTATTAACCCCAATGCTGACAGTAGTCCTCCACTCGCCACTACATCAACACTTCCACTGGTGTTGTTCTGAGCTGCAGGGGATCCTGGATATTCTACAGAGAGGGACTGGAAGTCACTGGTTGTTAATGATGCCCCATTTCTCTCCCCCTCCGGTTCGGCGTCCATCTCTTCAGTTGTGTTGGTGGTTGGTGAAGGCTGGGGTGGGTCCTGATCATAGTCACTTTCCACACAGAGAGGAGTAAATATGAACTCTATGTCGGGCTCTAGTCCTTGATACTGCTGCTCCTCCTGACTGGTCCTGACCTCCTCTTCCCCTTCAATGTGTGTGGGCTCTGGCTCCTCCTGGCCTAGACTGGGGCTCCACTCATGCTCACAGTGCCGCTTCTCAGGGGGAACCTCCTCTGGGACAGGGAGAGTAAGGTGCTTGGCATCTGGGGGGGTAAATTATATGAACATTCAGTTTGTGGCAATAATGTTTATATATTTCATTACATTTGTTTACAGTTGTTGGCTGCCTGGCTGCAACAATTGTATTTGCAACAACTCTAGCCATGCCATTGATCTAGTAACGTTAGTGATAAAGAAATGAAAAGCCCGCACACGTAAATATAGCTAGCTAGCTAGTCGCTCCCCAGTGCGTTACCGCACCCAAAAACATTGGGGAGCTACTACCGGGTGCGGGACTTTCAATTATTTATCTATATAATTGTTTAGCCCAGCAACGTTAATCTAGTTTAGGATGTGCACATCACCCTCCTATTTTTTTATAGTCTAGTTAGCAGTGGCCACTACTAACCTGATTTATGTAACTTTAAGTCGGGTTTCAAAGCCAAATCCAGAAGCCTCTGTAGACGTTCGATCTCCTCCTTTGAACTGGCAATTTCTTCCTGGAACTCGGTTATTGTTTTTTCCACTGCTCCAAATATCTCAACAGTTGCCTCCGTCAAGCGCTGTGAGAGAAACACATTCAACAACTGTAGTTTGGACATTTTGAGGGAAATTAAAGTGAATACGTTTATGCTTTTCTGCTCACTCCGTAGCCCTGCTCAAACAAAGATGGCGGAAGTGAAACCACAAGGGCGGCCAGAGTGACGAACCAAAGATTGAAACTCTGTGGACGACCTACTCTGCATTTAGTCACGTGGTATACAAAGAGTGACGATCTTGCGGTACCGAAACCCTACCAACAGAGGGCTTTAAGTGCAAGAGCAGATGAATGTTGGTCATTTTTTCACAGAAAACAAAATATTTGTAGACACGGGCCCTCATTCGAAGTAACAAAATGTCACGACACTGTATCTAGGTTTCCATCCAACTAGCGACAGGTTTTCCCACTAGTGGTGTTTCTACCAAACGGATATAGTGCGGATAAAAATCAGTGCGTGGTGACATTGCTACTTTTTCTGTGAACTCTCTCTCGCTTAACTTTTCATGTACCAAGTACAAATCTAAAGTTCATGTGTTTCCATCGCATTTTCCTATAGTTCTGTCAAAAACTGTTGTGTTAAATAGCCAAGTGCCTACTCTGGTTTTAGAACGTGCGATCTAGCCAACAGATACAGTATATGTATACGCCATATGTATTGAATTCAAAATAAAATAAATCGTGGACATGAAAAATAAAGTTAAGAATGTAAACATATTTTCGAGTACGGGTGTATTAATGGATATTGAAATCAAAAACCAAAACAATTGAAAGCAAAATGTATAGAATTGTAAACAAAAATAAGACATCAAAAGCAAACCCCCAAAACTTGTAATCAACTCATTTTAAATCGAGAGCAAAACTCTGACAAATTAATTAAAAAATATATTTGAACATGATAGAAATTCTTTTTTTCTTTTACCTAGTTAAGTGGACGATCTGACGTCACCACTACGCGCCAATTCTTTCCCCCATGTGTCCGAATGTTCTGAACATGCGGGCATGGGGGAAATAATTGGCGCGTAGTAGTGACGTCAGATCGGCTATTTAAGTAGGCAAAAGAAGAAAAAAGCAACAAAAAAGGTTAAATTAGGAATAAATCTATTCTAGATTTACGTGACATAGTTTTGGTGGTCCAACCCTTAGCATCTGGATTGAAATAACGCCAGGCATCCTCAACAAAGAGATCCTTGCATAATGTAATGATGTTACTATTTTGAGGATTTTGACTCGTTCTAGGCGGAAAACGATCAGCACATGCATCAGGTGTTTCATTAAAATGCCCTGAAATAATAATAAAAAGCCTCTGAGTATTTGTTGCTTAAATCCTGTACTTTCCTGGTAAATTGGGTAAAAAGGGTCTTATTAGGAGCATGTGAGTTATGTCCATATACATTACAGATGATGGAAATAGCATTGTCAAGTTTTACAGTTACTATGACCCATCTGCCACCTTGTGAAGATGTGGATTCTAAAATGTCACCTTTAAACTTGTGAAGTGTCAAAACACCAGCAGAATGATTTGATCCATGACTGAAATAGGCCATATCTCCCCATTGTGCTTTCCAAAATATCAAATCACTTTCACCCGAATGAGGTTCCCGAAGGACAAAATCTGCATTACTGCGTTTACAGCATAAAAATAAAGCTTTTCTTTTTGTAAGATTTCTCAAACCCCTAGCATTCAGACTAACGATATTGAGTGAATTGAAAACAAACTCCTGCATTAAAAAAGAAAGAACACAAATAAGATAAGTATTAATGTGAACAATAAAACAAACAGTGAACCTTGAGAGGGTTACTTCGACGGAAAACTACGCTCGGCAGAGGTAGCGGCGGTTAACAGAATAACAAATCTATTTACTTTCTTTTCTTTGGCAAGTGTTGAAGGCAGGCTAGAAGTGTTGGATTTTGTTGACATAAATAACACTTAAGATAAACTGGTTGAAAAAATGTTTGATCGATACTGATTCAATATGGTATTTCATTCCAAATAATGTGTTTGATAAATTGGGAGGTCTTCAATTTTTACTGAAATTAAATTATATTCCTGAAAGATTACCTGCAAAATTGGCTAGGTTTCACCAACAAGCTTTAATGGCCTGGAAAATGTTTCCTGCAAAATATTTCCCCTCATAAAGCTCTTTTGTGGAATAATTCAGACATAACTGTAAGGAATAAGTCATTGTTCTACCCCAGCTGGCATGAGAGGAATATTGACTTTGTTCTTGATATTTGACAACAAGGGTAATATTCTCACATATGAACAATTTAAAACATTGAAAGAGTTTCCAATACCTTTCAGAGAGTTTATTTCTGTGATCAAAGCCGTTCCCAGTGGTCTAACTACACTTATGAAAACTCATCTTAATTTTGGGAATGATCACAGAGTTTATCCAGAACTCAGAAGGAAGGCGTGGGCTTACTTGAGAGATCTTGTTGTAATACATCTATAAGACAAATTCTTCATTCACAAAACCAACTTACACAGAGGGGAAAGTGTTTCTGGAAAGTGTTTCTGACATTGTCTGGAAAAATGCATGGTTAAGGCCCTTACAAATACTGTATACCAAACAAAGTTAAGGAAGTGCACTTCAACATTTTACATGAGATATATCCATGTAATTCTATGATTTCCAAATGTATGGCTATTGATGATATCTGCATTTTCTGTCTCACTTGTTCTTTGAATGTAAATTTGTGTCAGAATTTTGGGAAAACCTTACAAAGTACTTATTTACTATTATGAACACTGCCTATATTTTTGACATGAAAGATATATGTTACTATTGCGATGATAACAAAACCACTGAGATGATTTTAGTTTCGTTTTTTTTTTATTCTTGTTGCCAAATACTTTATACACAAACAAAAAATCCAAAATTACACATCTTTCTGATTGAATTATCTTATTAAAACATTAACCCTAGTGAATAACAACAATAATAACATCTTCATGAATCATTATAATCATTATAAGATTTTTGTATTATTTTATTGATATTTTTTTGTATGTTTGAGTATTGTTAATACCTGTGTTTGGTTTGCTAGGCATGTTAGATGTAGCAATGTAAGTTGATTTTTGTATTATGAATTAAACATTAAAAAAAAGCATGCCTATCATGTTCATTTATTGGGTTAAGACGAATCGTCACTACAAAACTAGCGGACCAATGGAGACTCATTGTCTACGCTTCCCTCTAAACCAGCCTTTCACAGAAAAAAAATACGCCAAAACTCGCAATCGAAAAGACTGGCAGTGAAAGCAAAGAAACAGACATCGAAAGCAAAGACACGAGTAGCGTAACCAAAAAGGTAGTACATGCAGGCAAGAGCCTAGGCAAAATGTATTCAATACGATTGGTTGCTGGGAAAGTTTAACCGAAAACGTTTTTTTTTTGGATTCGTTTTCAAATATATATCTTCCATAATTTGTCAGTTATGCTCGCTTTAAAATGATTTTCTTACACATTTTGGGGGTTTTGCTTTGATGTCTTATTTTTGTTAACAATTCTATACATTTTGCTTTAAATTGTTTGGTTTTTGATTTCAAAATCCATTAGTTAACTCGTCCTCGAAAATAAGTTGACATTCTCAACCTTATGTTCACAAATTATTTTATTTTGAATTCAATACATATGACGTGAAATTTACAGGAGATTATGATGTATAAAACCGAGAATAATGTAACGACCGGAAATCGATTCTGCCGCACGAGCATGCTTTTGCGGCACAGTCGATAGCGCGCCGGACCTCGGGCTAGAAGGTCGAGGGTTCGAGACCTGCTCCCTGCTGTTTCATTACATTGGTGTCAGAAGTGGGATTAATTGTCAAGCATCGATCATCATGCCACCTGGAAAATACCCCCGATATTTATTGGAAAGGAGCATCAAACTCACCACCCTGTGACTGCATACCCACCCGATTAGCCACCAATCACCCCATAAAAAAGGTGGAAAATATTAATTACACCATTCATATGGTGAATGTGGTATCCCACACGCCACATGTTGTACGCGTGTGCACCATTGCCGACGAGTCGTAATGGGAGGACCACACAACATGTCATCGCGTGACTTCAAGTTTACTTCGATATGGTTATTATATCAATATTTGCACATAAAAGCATTCGCAGCGCCATTTCTCGCTTAATAATTTTACCGACACAAAAATCTATCACCATGTAAAACAAACTAATTATGTCGGCATTTATTAAATTGTACCGAAACTTCCTGTTTCCATCACATCTGTCGTTTTTATTTTTATTTTTTAAAATACAGTATGACTTTACTCATAACTGGATGGCAACGTGGTTAGGGACTATTTACAACACTGAAGGACAATGCTGTATGGTTATGTCTTGAAGGGGTATAGTCTGTCAGAATTGACTTTTTGTAACAGGCTAGGATAATTAGGTTAAGGTTAGGAAAAGAGTTAGGGTTGGCAAAAAGACCAAGATTTAACACCACATTTTAATGGGCTTTGACCATCCTGGCCAAGTGGGTTGTTTAGGTTTTAAGTTTAGGGGTGTGTCTTGGGGTAAAGTGGGCTGTAAAAGCTTCTGTTTGGGATTTTTGTCACTGCTCAAATATGGCTGTCTCACTTCCATTAGACTGCAGATGAAGTTGTTTATCATGATGTGAAATAGCCCAGAGGTTGAATTTGGATATTGAGGACTTTATAACTCATGCTGATCCTCATACTCAATGTAGTTTGCAAAATTTCAATCATTAAGCTGTTCTGAATACTCACTAACTTAATACATCATGCAATACATCATTCAGTTTCCTATTCTATGTGCTTAGTGGGAATGTATGTTAGCGGTTACACATGTTATCATCATATCTCTTTTCTGTTAGCCGTGGGAAATGTCATACACCTACTTACCTTATAGCCTACAGTATGAGCATGGCACAAAAATGTACATTTCTCACACTCGCTGTTTAACATATCTGCTTACTCTTACAATTACAACCTCTCTCTCTCAACCAATGGGAGTAACTCTTGCAATGTATTTATGTGTCAAACTTACCCAAATTCTCTTAATTGTAATCACATCATCTGGCTCCGAGGATCTTCCCTCAAGAGAAGGCCATTTCCCAAACTATTTAATAAAATGTCATATTGCATTCAGTCTCTGTTCTAAATTCAGTTAATCGTGTACTAGATTTAAATGCCTTAAGTAGCCTAAGCACACACACACACTAAAGCCAAAACATATTTTTTTAATTATTTCAATATCTAGCAGAGATATTACAGACAAAGTAAAACTATGCCTCAATAACAACACCGTTACATGAACATCCTAAAACATGACAGCACAGATTTTCCATATATTCTCAGCTTGGTAGACAAAAAACAAACAATGAATTCAAAAATAAAATGATCACAGAATGTGGAAGGGTGTAGGACTGTCTATCCTACAGTAACAGCAATTCAGTGGTCACTATATGCATTTATATAGATTTACAGAATCTTCACTTTTTTTACATTTTTTTATTTTTTTACTATACGACTGTGATATATGGTCTTGTCTCACCTAGTTACCTTAAGACAGAGTTTCTCAAAAGGGTTTCTCCTGGGTTAACTTTTTTTTATTTTCTTCCCCCTAAGCACTACATAGCTGATTCAAATAACCAACACCTCATGAAACTTTGATGATTTGAAATCAGTTGTGTAGTGCTAAGCAAAAAAACCAAAAACGTGCACTCGGGGAGGCCTAGGACCTACCTTGGGAAACCTTGCCTTAAGATGAACGCAATAAATGTAAGTCACTCTGGATAAGATTTAAATGTATCACACTACATGGTTCTGTGTACATTACATGTCTTCTGTCACTGAATGATCACTGCAGGAGATTATTGTTCTCCCAAAGATGAATCAGTGAAAATTCTTGAGGGGTTAGGGGCTAATTACAATCTCCATTCTGAAAGTGACCCTCTAAGTTCAGCAACATGTGACATTGGAGTCGCTTGGGGTGCGGTGTTGGTTTGGAATTGGGGGAACTGTTTGTACATGTTCTTCATGTGCTTTCTCAGGGTCCCCACATGACTAAAGCTTCTGCTGCACTGGCTGCACTGAAACAGTTTCCAGTTCTTTCCAATGTAATCCGTTGGTGGAGACTTCGTTTACTTGCTGAGACAAAGGACTTCTCACAAAAATGGCACTTATATGGTCTCTCCCCCGTGTGGTTCCTCATATGCACGGTCAGGCTGCTCGAGTGTTTGAAGCATTTGCCACATTCTTCGCACCGATACGGTTTCTCCGCTGTATGAGTCCTCATATGCTCTTTCAGGTTTTGCTGCTGCCTGAAGCCTTTGCCACATTTTTGGCACCAATATGGTCTCTCTCCTGTGTGGACACGCATATGCGTTCTCAGTTTAGCATTACAATGGAAACATTTGCCACAAATATGACAAAAAGGTTTTTCTGCAATGTGAGATTGTTGGTGTTCTATCATACATTGAGAAGAGTTCATGTTTTTTCCACACACACCACACATATGTTTAGCATCATTTGCATGTACTGTTTGCGCATGATTAATTAAAGCCACCAGAAATTTAAAAGACTTCCCACACACTTTGCAACAAGGAGCAGCATTGCCATGACTGGCTGATTTTTGATTGGTCATGGCATCGGTTTTCCAGCCCTCTGCAGAGGTACTGAAATTTTGTCTCTCATTTGTCCACATTCTCTTTGATTTGAGTAGCTTTAACACTGGTAGTAGCTTTAACACTGGCACCCCCCCGTTAACATTTTCACTGACTTCACATTGAGCTCCATTTACTACAGGGACGGGTGGAGAGTAACTGTTTGATTCTGTTCCTCTGTAAACCTCGCCACCAGGTTCCGTTTCCATCTCTGTAGTTGTGCTGATGCATACTAAGTCCCTCTCTCTGGTCTGCATTGTTAGGTTTTGGGAAAGATGTGAGGGCTGAGGGGGGTCCTGATCACAGTCATTTTTCACACAGGAAGGAGTGAATATGAACTCTTTGATATCAGACTCCAGCCCCTGAAGCTGCTCTTCCTCCTGTCTGGTCCTGATCTCCTCCTGTTCCTCTTTAATCTGTGTGTGATCTGGGTCCTCCTGTTCCTCTTTAATCTGTGTAGGGTCTGAGTCCTCCTGCTCCAGACCTGGGCTGCACTCCTGCTCACAGTGCTGCTGCTCAGAGGGAACCTCCTCAGGAACTGGGACAGTGAGCTGCTGGGGTTCTGGAGTGATGGAGAAGGTAACATAAGGGAAATAGGCCAACATAAAATGTACAATACTTTGATACTGTTAATCTTATAGTCTGATACTAAGACTTACGGGTGATTCCTCACGAAACTAGAACAAAACCATGACTTTGGGGATTTTCACAAAATGTAATCCATAGAAGGAAGAAGGATTCTTGAAATATCTTAAAGCATGATTTAGAAATAATGTTTTGAAGTTGGAATATTGTGACAATTTGTCCTTACCCAGGCCTCTTACAACACGTTTCATCTGTAGGGGCTACAAAGCAAAAGTGTCATTTGAAGCTTTATCGCTTGCTCTGTAATATGAGTAGTATTATCTATTATTTTATGTTCAACAATATATTGAAACTTTTGCCATATAAAACATTTTCAATATTCATGTTTATATTTGTCAGTACTCATAAATTTAAGCAAATTGTTAGAAATGTAAATACTACTCATATTATACAGAGCAAGCGGTAAAGTTACGTATGTTTACTCTGTATCACCTACAAATGAAAGAGTCTTAAAGGAGGCCTGGGTAAGTCCAAAATGTCACAAGGCTAGGACTAGGCTTTCCACCTTCAATTAATAATTTCTGCTTTAGAAAAACGTTATTGTCGACGCAATGTGGAAATTTGTCTTTGGCTTCACCCCATAAAAACAGACATTAATACACCATCATGAGCATATCATTCTCAAAAATCAATTTGTACTTTGTAAACCATACCAAGTGCTACATATGTTGAGTCATTGGTCTAAATCTGGTCTATTTAAAATCTTCTCATGGATTGAGACAGGTGGGCCACCCTAGCCCTTGATCATGAATAATTTCCATTACATGACACTAGAGTCATTGGAAGAAGGTGTCTTCTATAGGGGGGAGTTTTGTTATGCTCCACAACGCTCAATCTGAACTTTAAACACACGTCACTTGCGTAAGGTATTGGAAGTAGAAGGATTTTATCTTTCATATCAGCGAGAAATCATTGAAAAAAAACAAAAAAAGGTTAAATTGATACACACCTTGATAGTGTTAGTCTTCCCAAATGGCCAGATCTCCATGCTACAGAGCTTGTTTACGGAAAACAGACAGAAGACAAGAGGCAAACCACCGGTGTAAATGAGCCATCTAGCATGCTCTGAACAACTATGTGTAAGCGTAACTCGGGAAGTGCAGGCCCCCATAGCTGTATGGATCTTTAACTGCTACAGTAAGTCAACCTTTCTTATTTGAAGGATTCTTTCTCGCTGATGAAAGGGCCATGTGTTTCAAAAGCGATGATTGACGTTTCGAAGCGTTAAAACATCGTTGGGATTTAAGTTCACGAGGCAGTCGTGGGAGAAGCAAATGTCTGAGAACTGCAGAGAGAAGGCAGAATGCCTCCTAGAGTTTGAGAGCTAGGTCCACCCCAAAGTACCACGTCATGATGACACTCAGCTGTCTCGATCAATGAGTAAAACATTTGAAATTGACAAGATTGTGGCGTATATATCGCTCCTAATGGAGCAAAACATTTATTTTAATAATGGAGCATTTTCTAAATTCAAACGCAATTGGACACAGACATTTTAGAAGATACTATCTTGGTTCTCGTTTAAAAAAATACATGTACAAAAATGTATCGCCAAGTTAAGGGTGGTTGACAGTTCTGTGGGGAGCTTCTCAAACTCTGAATTAGGGTTGACCCCGCCCCCCCCCAAAAAATATTGGTTGACCGAAAGTAATCTGTTCTTTCGACCAAGCGATTGGTGAACACTGTGAACACTATCAGTCAAAAGTTTTAGAACACCTACTCATTCAAGAGTTTATTTTTACTATTTCTACATTGTAGATTTAAATTATTATTCTACATTGTAGAATAATAGTGAAGACATCTAAACTATGAAATTACACATGGAATCATGGAGTAACCAAAATAAGTGTTACACAGACCAAAATATTTTATATTTGAGATTCTTCAAATAGCCACCCTTTGCCTTGGCATTCTCTCAAACAGCTTCACCTGGAATGCTTTTCCAACAGTATTGAAGGAGTTCCCACATATGCTGAGCACTTGTTGGCTGCTTTTCCTTCACTCTGCGGTCTGACTCATCCCAACCAACTCAATTTGGTTGCTGTCACCTCCCAAGTGGCGCAGTGGTCTCAGGCACTGCATCGCAATGCTAGCTGTACCACTAGAGATCCTGGTATGAGTCCAAGATCTGCCGCAACCGGGAGACCTATGGGGCGGCGCACAATTGGCCCAGCGCTGTCCGGGTTAGGGGAGGGTTTGGCCGGGAGGAATGTTCTTGTCAAATCAAATTTTATTTGTCACATACACATGGTTAGCAGATGTTAATGCGAGTGTAGTGAAATGCTTGTGCTTCTAGTTCTGACAATGCAGTAATAACCAACGAGTAATCTAACTTAACAATTTCACAACAACTACCTTATACACACACACAAGTGTAAAGGGATGAAGAACATGTACATAAAGATATATGAATGAGTGATGGTACAGGACGGCATAGGCAAGATGCAGTAGATGGTATTGAGTACAGTATATACATATGAGATGAGTAATGTAGGGTATGTAAACATTATATTAAGTGGCATTGTTTACCAATTCAGTTTGTCCGTGATGTGTACGCCGCGGAACTTAAAACTTACTACCCTCTCCACTACTGTCCCGTCGATGTGGATAGGGGGGTGCTCCCTCTGCTGTTTCCTGAAGTCCACGATCACCTCCTTTGTTTTGTTGACGTTGAGTGCGAGGTTATTTTCCTGACACCACAATCCGAGGGCCCTCACCTCCTCCCTGTAGACCGTCTTGTCGTTGTTGGTAATCAAGCCTACCACTGTAGTGTCGTCTGCAAACGTGATGATTGAGTTGGAGGCGTGCATGGCCACGCAGTCGTGGGTGAACAGGGAGTACAGGAGAGGGCTGAGAACGCACCCTTGTGGGGCCCCAGTGTTGAGGATCAGCGGGGTGGAGATGTTACCTACCCTCACCACCTGGGGGCGGCCAGTCAGGAAGTTCAGTACCCAGTTGCACAGGGCGGGGTCGAGTCCCAGGGTCTCGACCTTGAAGACGAGTTTGGAGGGTACTATGGTGTTAAATGCTGAGGTGTAGTCGAACAGCATTCTCACATAGGTATTCCTCTTGTCCAGATGGGTTAGGGCAATGTTCAGTGTGGTTGCGTCGTCTGTGGACGTATTGGGGCGGTAAGCAAATTGAAGTGGGTCTAGGGTGTCAGGTAGGGTGGAGGTGATATGGTCCTTGACTAGTCTCTCAAATCACTTCATGATGACGGAAGTGAGTGCTACGGAGCGGTAGTCGTTTAGCTCAGTTACCTTAGCTTTATTAGGAACAGGAACAATGGTGTCCCTCTTGAAGCATGTGGGAACAGCAGACTGGGATAAGGATTGATTGAATATGTCCGTAAACACACCAGCCAGCTGGTCTGTGCATGCTCTGAGGACACGGCTGGGGATGCCGTCTGGGCCTGCGAGGGTTAACACGTTTAAATGTTTTACTCACGTCGGCTGCAGTGAAGGAGAGTCGGCTCGTTTTGGTAGCGGGCCGTGTCAGTGGCACTGTATTGTCCTCAAAGCAAGCAAAGAAGTTGTTTTGTCTGTCTGGGAGCAAGACATCCTGGTCCGCGACAGGGCTGGTTCTCTTTTTGTAATCCGCGATTGATTGTAGACCCTGCCACATACCTCGTGTCTGAGCCATTGAATTGCGACTCTAACTTTGTCTCTATACTGACGATTAGCTTGTTTGATTGCCGTGGAGGCAATAGCTACACGGTTTGTATTCGGTCATGTTTCCCCGTCACCTTGCCCTGGTTAAAAGCAGTGTTTCGTGCTTTCAGTTTTGCGCAGTTGTTGCTACCTACCCTCACCACCTGGGGGGAGCCCATCAGGAAGTCCAGGATCCAGTTGCAGAGGGAGGTGTTTAGTCCCAGGATCCTTGGTTTAGTGATGAGCTTTGAGGGTACTATGGTGTTGAACACTAAGCTGTAGTCAATGAATAGGATTCTCACATAAGTGTTCCTTTTGTCCAGGTGGGAAAGGGCAGTGTGGAGTGCAATAGAGATTGCATCATCTGTCGATCTGTTTGGGCGGTATGCAAATTGAAGTGGGTCTAAGGTTTTTAGGATAATGGTATTGATCGGAGCCATTACCAGCCTTTCAAAGCACTTCATGGCTACAGACGTGAGTGCTACGGGTCTGTAGTAATTTAGGCAGGTTGCCTTTGTGTTCTTGGGCACAGGGACTATGGTGGTCTGCTTGAAACATGTTGGTATTACTCAATCAAGGACATATTGAAAATGTCAGTGAAGACACCTGCCAGTTGGTCAGCACATGCCCGGAGCACACGTCCTGGTAATCAGTCGGGCCCCGCAGCCATTTGTATGTTGACCTGTCTAAAGGTCTTACTCACGTCGGCTACGGAGAGCATGATCACAGTCGTCCGGAACAGCTGATGCGCTCATGCATGCCTCAGTGCAGCTTTCCTCTAAGAAAGTATATAAATGATTTAGCTCATCTGGTAGGCTCGTGTCACTGGGCAGCTCGCGACTGTGCTTCCTTTTGTAGTCTAATAGTTTGCAAGCCCTGCCACATAAGACGAGCTTCAAAGCCGGTGTAGTATGATTCAATCTTACACCTGCATTGACGCTTTGCCTGTTTGATGGTTCGTCGCAGGGCATAGCAGGATTTCTTGTAAGCTTCCGGGTTAAGAGTCCCGCACCTTGAAAGAGGCAGCTCTACCCTTTAGCTTAGTGTGAATGTTGCCTGTAATCCATGGCTTCTGGTTGGGGTATGTACATACAGTCACAGTGGAGACAACGTCCTCGATGCACTTATTGATAAAGCCAGTGACTGATGAGGTGTACTCCTCAATGCCATCGGAAGAATCCCAGAACATGTTCCAGTCTGTGATAGCAAAACAGTCCTGTAGTTTAGCATCTGCTTCATCTGACCACTTTTTTATATACTGAGTCACTGGTGCTTCCTGCTTTAATTTTTGCTTGTAAGCGGGAATCAGGAGGATAGAGTTGTGGTCGGATTTACCAAATGGAGGGCGAGGGAGAGCGTTGTATGCGTCTTTGTGTGTGTAGTACAGGTGATCTAGAATTTTTCCCCTCTGGTTTGCACATTTAACATGTTGATAGAAATTTGGTAGAAATTATTTAAGTTTCCCTGCATTAAAGTCTCTGGCAACTAGGAGCGCCGCCACTGGTTGAGTGGTTCCCCGTTTGCTTATTTCCTTATACAGCTGACTGAGTGCAGTCTTAGTGCCAGCATCTGTCTGTGGTAGTAAATAAACAGCCACGAAAAGTGTAGCTGAAAACTCTAGGCAAGTAGTGTGGCCTGCAATTTATCACAATATACTCTACTTCAGGCGAGCAAAATCTAGAGACTTCCTTAGACTTAGTGCACCAGCTGTTGTTTACAAATATGCACAGACCACCCCCCTCATGTTCTATCTTGCCGGTGCAGCGTATATCCCGCTAGCTGAATTTCCATGTCGTCATTCAGCCACGATCCCGTAAAACATAGGATATTACAGTTTTGGATGTCCCGTTGGTAGGATATTCGTGATCGTACCTCATCTAATTTATTGTCCAGTGATTGCACGTCGGCGAGTAATATTGATGGTAATGGCAGCTTTCACACTCGCCTCCTGTGGGTCCTCATGAGGCATCCTGCTCTGCGTCCTCTATACCTGCATCTCCTCCTCTTGCAAATAGTGGGGATGTTGGCCCTGTCGGGTGTTTGGAGAATGTCCTGTGCTTCCTGCTTGTTGAAGAAAACATCTTTGTCTAATCCGAGGTGAGTGATCGCTGTCCTGATATCCAGAAACTATTTTTTTTGCCGTAAGATATGGTTGCAGAAACATTATGTACAAAATAAGTTACAAATAACGCAAAAAAAAAAAAACAATAGCACAATTGGTTGGGCGCCCGTAAAACTGCTGCCATTTCTTCCGGCGCCATTTTGCTGAGCAATCAAAGTGGAGTGGGACACCATTCTATAGGCCACAATCTACAGCCTGATCAACTCTACGCAAAGGAGATGCCACGCTGAATGAGGCAAATGGTGGTCACACCAGATATTGACTGGTTTTCTGATCCACTCCCCTACCTTAAAAAAAATAAGTATCTGTGACCAACAGATGCACATCTGTATTCCTACTCATGTGAAATGCATAGATTAGGGCATACATTTATTTTAATTGACAGATTTCCTAATATGAACTGGAACTCAGTAAAATCTTTAACTGTTGCACTTTTATTTTTGTTGAGAGTATTTTACCTAAACCCTCCATGGCCTGAACACTTGAAAAAAAATTACCCTACCCTTTATCCCAAATACAAAAAACAAAGTGGATAGGAGAGAACATGTCTACTGTTTACCCTCCCTTCTTGGACAGAACAGAGCATTAAATAATTTTACTTTAGCTGAATCTTATTTTAATACTATAAAAATTACCAAAATTAGAGGCTAAGAATGGACAGAGACATAGGCCTGTGTTTAACTTATCACACTTCTCCAATGCCAAATCAGTGTGTCTTGTTTGCAACGAAACTGTCCCTGTTTGCAAATAATAGGAATCTGTGCATTGTAGGCCTACCCTTCCACCCCAGACAGAGTAGGCCTACTGATGCAGAGACATTTAAGATGAACTGCTGGCTACACTTCTTCCATGGCTCAACCCAATGAGAGAAGGTCACAAGTGCTTCCCTAAAAGCTGTCTGGGTTTAAACATCTATTGTACAGAAAGTAAACATCTTAATGAATTGATAATGACAGAATTACTTTACTTCTCAAGCAAAATCAGCCTTTGAATGTCAAAGAAACAAAACAATGATATCCCCATATGCATCGGAGTCACGTCTTTCCAGGGTATTTTACAGCTTGGTTCTAGCATAAAAGCATTGCGCACCAAAGCGCTGTTATAGATTACTTTATATAAATCGGATTCATTTTATTTTATTCAAAATGTTAAGCTAACAAGGGGTAGGCCTGTGATTTTGGGGGCATTTTCTTTAATAAAAAGGTAGGCCTGTGGCATACCCTCTCATACCCCTCAATTAGAGTCTTGGCTTTAACAGCCCTTCACTGACATGGAGGTAGGCTATTTAAAGTGTGCATGGTGGGTGGAAAATTGACTGACAAATCAATGGATATAGCAGCCTGTAGCCCAATTTCATCCGTCAAAAAGGTAGGCCTACCTCATTTCTTAAATTGGAAGAAATAGGCTCCAACAAAGCCCTCTAGTTCAGTCTAATTCAAATGAAGACTGTTGAAATGAATTATGCCTATTTTCAGCACCACGAGCTGTCTATTTCCACAGCTGCTGCTTTAAGTTACTAGCATCTGGCCTATTGTGAAGTCAATAACTAAATACATCATGGGCAAGAAACATTGTTTTTAATTAAATCTATTATAGTAGTAGCAAGCTATCAAAGTTGACCTCTGTTCCTCCTCATCTTCACGCTCTCCTTCTCAAACTGAACAGAATATAGGCTATAGTCTAGTCCACGAGCAAGAAAATAAAACATATATTTACATTAGAAACATTTGACTCGCCTCCTTATCTGCAACCTACGCAGCACAGTCAATGGTTAAGCAGCAACACAGTCAATGGTTAAGCAGCAACACAGTCAATGGTTAAGCAGCAACACAGTCAATGGTTAAGCAGCAACACAGTCAATGGTTAAGCAGCAACACAGTCAATGGTTAAGCAGCAACACAGTCAATGGTTAAGCAGCAACACAGTCAATGGTTAAGCAGCAACACAGTCAATGGTTAAGCAGCAACACAGTCAATGGTTGAGCAGCAACACAGTCAATGGTTGAGCAGCAACACAGTCAATGGTTGAGCAGCAACACAGTCAATGGTTAAGCAGCAACACAAAAACGTTTTTGATAAGCTGAGCAGGCTGGGGCTCAGGGTTGGACTATCCATGCAGCCTAGTTTTATTTACATGACCCCAGCAGCTCTAATAAATATAACTCTGCGCTTCTCCGTGCATGCACTTTGTAGCCTATAGGCTATGGATCATTTGATTGAAACCACGCTAAATAGCTTGGAGGCGCACTTGATTTGGCGCTCCAGCAGAGAATCACGAGGGGCAGCATCGATGTACAAAACATTAAGGGCACCTTCCTAATATTGGGTTTCACCTCCCCTTTAGCCATCATAACAGTCTCAATTCGTCGGAGCATGGACTCTACAGGGTGTCAAAAAAGTTCCACAGGGATGCTAGCTCATGTTGACGCCAATGCCTCGCACAGTTGTGTTAAGTTGGCTGGATGTCCTTTGGGTGGTCGACCATTCTTGATACACTGGAAACTGTCGAGCGTGACAAACCCAGCAGCGTAAACAGTTCTAGACACAAACCAGTACGTACGCCTGGCAGTTACTACCATACTCGTTCATTGTTGCATTTCTTTTTGCACTTAAATATTTTTGTCTTGACCATTCACCAATTGCCTCAAGGCTTAAACATCCTTATTTAGCCGGTCTCCTCCCCTTCATCTACACTGACTGAAGTGGATTTAACAAATTACATCAATAAGTTATCAGAGCTTTCACCTGGTCAGTCTATGTCACGGAAAGACATTAAAGACTACCCTTAATGTTTTGTACACTCGGTGTATAGGCTAATAAAGCAAATAATTCTAAAACACTTATACATATCGACACTTCATTATTGCAAATGACTTGACCCTCCCCTGGACTAGATTTAAAAAATACTTGACCCTCCCCAGTCAGTCAGCCTGTTAGCTACAAACCTGTTTTATGTAATCTTATCTCTGGTTTGTAAGCCGAATCCAGTAGTCTTTGTAGTCGTTTGCTCTCCTCATTTGAGCGGGACATTTCTTCCTCGTACACTGTTATCATTTTCTCCACTGCCCCAAATATCTCCACAGCCACCGCTGTTAATTTCTGAGTAAGAAACGCATTCAACACCTGTAGTTTGGACATGTTCAGTAGCGTGAAAGACGAACAGACGACCTCAGATAAGTGTCTCGTTAGCAACAAAAAAATACTTCCGGGTCACGGAATTTCGCACATTTTCTAAATAAAAGCATCCTCACATAATAGTCGGAAAGGCTCCATTCTTCTTTGGTGAGGTTTATCGGCGGTTGGCATCCAAAGTTATGGTGCATTACCGCCACCTACTGTACTGTGTGGGCCAGAGACGGGGATAAACGAAATCTTACCTACCAGCCCGTTGCACTTAAAATATAACTATCTAATGATATTCTCCTCAATATACTCTTTAAAATTTCCTATATCCCCTTCATGCTAGACCTCAACCTCTTTCTCTCTGATACTGCCCACTGTGGCAATACATGCTCCATGGTCTCTGTTTCCTGGCAATAATCACACTTTCCTGTTGGATGCGTTCCTATCACATTTAAGTTCTTATTCAACCGGCTGTGTCCCACCCTTAATCTTGTAAAACATAGCCTCCTCTCTTAGGTCCCGTCCTGCCATCCTCCCCTCCCGGACTTTCCTTTGTACTTTAAATAAATGTCTGCCCTTAGTATCTCTATTCCACTGCTCCTGCCATCTCTGCACCATCACTGTCCATATCAGGCTTTTTGCCTCTGCCTTGCTCATTGAAACTACAACATCAACATCCCCACTACTAAGTGCTTGTTTAACCAGTACATCAACTGTCTTGTTCCCCTCCACCCCCACATTGGCTGGGACCCAAGTAAATCCTATCTGTATACCCATCTGTCTAATTCTGCCATGGGTTTGTAACACCTCATAAAGCAGGTCTTGTCTGCTACGTGAGCTAAAGGACTGGAGACTCATCAACACTGCACATGAATCAGAGCAAATAGCTACTACTAACGACTTACTCCACCCACTGCAAGGCCAACAGTATGGCCAGCTAGTCTCTCCAACACTTCTAGATCAACTACTGGAGGCGGGAGTAGCCGTGGTGGATTTACAGGAATAGCTACCATTGGACTAAACTTCCTTCCATACAGTGCCATCTCCTTCGCCTGGGTATTACCCACCCACCCAAAGCTTCTGTCTTTCCTCATGTTCCCAGCATGCCTGTAAAATCCCTTTCGCAGGATGAGACACCCTATGTCCCTGTAGGTTGACCCAATATTTCTTTGTCAGCTGCTGTCTCCTAATCTGCAATGGCATATCCCCCATCTCCACCTGTAGTACAGCCACTGGGGAGGCCCGAAACGCCCCACTACATATTCTGAGTTCTTGCCCCTGTAGCCTTTCTAATGAAGTCTGATCTGCTGAACCATACCCTATACTGCCATAGTCTATTACAGATCAGAACAATGCAACATACAGTGCCTTGCGAAAGTATTCGGCCCCCTTGAACTTTGCGACCTTTTGCCACATTTCAGGCTTCAAACATAAAGATATAAAACTGTATTTTTTTGTGAAGAATCAACAACAAGTGGGACACAATCATGAAGTGGAACGACATTTATTGGATATTTCAAACTTTTTTAACAAATCAAAAACGGAAAAATTGGGCGTGCAAAATTATTCAGCCCCTTTACTTTCAGTGCAGCAAACTCTCTCCAGAAGTTCAGTGAGGATCTCTGAATGATCCAATGTTGACCTAAATGACTAATGATGATAAATACAATCCACCTGTGTGTAATCAAGTCTCCGTATAAATGCACCTGCACTGTGATAGTCTCAGAGGTCTGTTAAAAGCGCAGAGAGCATCATGAAGAACAAGGAACACACCAGACAGGTCCGAGATACTGTTGTGAAGAAGTTTAAAGCCGGATTTGGATACAAAAAGATTTCCCAAGCTTTAAACATCCCAATGAGCACTGTGCAAGCGATAATATTGAAATGGAAGGAGTATCAGACCACTGCAAATCTACCAAGACCTGGCCGTCCCTCTAAACTTTCAGCTCATACAAGGAGAAGACTGATCAGAGATGCAGCCAAGAGGCCCATGATCACTCTGGATGAACTGCAGAGATCTACAGCTGAGGTGGGAGACTCTGTCCATAGGACAACAATCAGTCGTATATTGCACAAATCTGGCCTTTATGGAAGAGTGGCAAGAAGAAAGCCATTTCTTAAAGATATCCATAAAAAGTGTCGTTTAAAGTTTGCCACAAGCCACCTGGGAGACACACCAAACATGTGGAAGAAGGTGCTCTGGTCAGATGAAACCATAATTGAACTTTTTGGCAACAATGCAAAACGTTATGTTTGGCGTAAAAGCAACACAGCTCATCACTCTGAACACACCATCCCCACTGTCAAACATGGTGGTGGCAGCATCATGGTTTGGGCCTGCTTTTCTTCAGCAGGGACAGGGAAGATGGTTAAAATTGATGGGAAGATGGATGGAGCCAAATACAGGACCATTCTGGAAGAAAACTTGATGGAGTCTGCAAAAGACCTGAGACTGGGACGGAGACTTGTCTTCCAACAAGACAATGATCCAAAACATAAAGCAAAATCTACAATGGAATGGTTCAAAAATAAACATATCCAGGTGTTAGAATGGCCAAGTCAAAGTCCAGACCTGAATCCAATCGAGAATCTATGGAAAGAACTGAAAACTGCTGTTCACAAATGCTCTCCATCCAACCTCACTGAGCTCGAGCTGTTTTGCAAGGAGGAATGGGAAAAAAATTCAGTCTCTCGATGTGCAAAACTGATAGAGACATACCCCAAGCGACTTACAGCTGTAATCGCAGCAAAAGGTGGCGCTACAAAGTATTAACTTAAGGGGGCTGAATAATTTTGCACGCCCAATTTTTCCGTTTTTTATTTGTTAAAAAAGTTTGAAATATCCAATAAATGTCGTTCCACTTCATGATTGTGTCCCACTTGTTGTTGATTCTTCACAAAAAAATACAGTTTTATATCTTTATGTTTGAAGCCTGAAATGTGGCAAAAGGTCGCAAAGTTCAAGGGGGCCGAATACTTTCGCAAGGCACTGTACATGGTCATCAATGACAAATGCCCAGCACCCCCACTCCTTCCCCATCAGACAGCGCATCACATTTAGCACCTTCTTACACATTACCACCACACTCTCAATGTGTTCTGCTCAGGTCAGTTTAGTGTCAAAGTATATCCCAAGGAACCTGAAGCCCCCTACCCTCTCCAAGTTTCTCCCATATAACCTCAAGCATACCTCATCTCCCATCTTCCTCCTGGTAAAGAAAGAACACTGTCTGAGTTCTCTATAGAGAACCTGAATCCCCACACTTCAGGCTCCTATTTTCCCCACTTCCTGTCTGACTGACTTGCACAAAGTAAACTGCCTGTTACTCAGGCCCAGAAGCCAGGATATGCATATAATTTGTAGCATTGGATAGAAAACACTTTTTGTTTGAAGTTTGTAGAAATGCATGAGACTATAACACGACTGATATGCTAGGAGAAAATCCAAAGAAAACCCAACTGTATTTTTTTTTTGTTGAGATCCCATGCTCTTCCCTAGAACGTATAGGGTCAATGTTAAATCCGGCTCCCAGATTGCAATTCCTATGGCTTCCTCTAGATGTCAACAGTCTTTGTTCAAGGTTTCTGGCTTGTTTCTTCCCAAACGAGGAAGAGTTTTGGCACTGGGAGTCATAGCTGGAAATTAGTCTGTGCGCGTGAGATGAAGAGGACGTACGTCTGATAATTGTACTTTTCTATTGAACATACTTCTTTCCGTATTAAATATTATAGTTTAATTACATTCTAGCATACCTGAGGATGAAATAGAAATGTAATTTGACTTGTTTCAACAAAGTTTAGTGGTAGCTTTTTGGATTCCTTTGTCTGCATGTTGAACGATTGGATTACTCAAATCGATGGCACCAACTAAACTGACTTTGTGGGATAATTTTAATTTATCCATAATTTTAATTCATTCAAATCGAATTTGATTTGATTTGTATGTGCCAAAATGTTTAATATCCATAATTGTAATGATTTTAATGATGTTTGACTTACGCGCCCTCCAATTTCATCGGAAGTTGTCGACAGGTGTCCCTCTAGCGGGACATCCCAGAGAGGTTTGCCTAGTGCTTTACGTCAAATTGCTTCCTGTTCCTTCCTAATTATGGCACTTTTCTTCCCCTCTTCCATAAGGCCCCATCATCTGCAAATAACGACCTCCCAATATCCGTCCATGCCTGAGAGTAAACATCATTGATCATGATTGAGAACAACAGAGGACTAATCACGCTCCCCTGCGGTGTACCGTTATCCACCAGCTGCCTGACAGAGACTTCCCTAGAAAACAAAAAATAGAATGCCCACCCCACATCACACCCTGACCTAACCAAATAGAGAAATAAAACGGCACTCTAAGGTCAGGGCATGACACACAGCTGTTATTGCTGCCAAAAGTGATTGTAACACAGGGGTGTGAATACTTATTTAAATTAGATATTTATGTATTTCATTCTCAATAACTTTGCTACATTTTCTAAAAACATGTTTTCACTTATTTTTACAATATGGGGTATTGTTTGTAGATGGGTGAGAAAAAAAATATATTTAATGAATTTTGAGTTCAGGCGGTAACACAACAAAATGTGGAATAGGTCAAGGGGTGTAAATAATTTCTGAAGGTAATAGAATCATGATCTTAGAGTGCAATTTGTTTAATCAGATGGGTCTGCTAGGGATGGGGGAAAAAGTGTGACACCACTTCAGCCCCCGAGGACTCGAGTGGCCCATCCCTGGTCTAGGGGCTATGTAGCTTATTATCTGTCATGTTAGGAGTTGTGTTGTGCTGTTGTGTGGACACTTGAATGTATCTTTACAGTTGAGCTTCCCTGGTCGAAACTTTAAACTAACCCCCCCCCCCCCCCCCCCCCCCCCAAAATATGAATCAGGAACATTTATTCTACTGTCAAAATTGACGACAAAGTGTAAACTTGATGCACCGATACCTCTTGCCATGCGGCAGCAAAGAAAATAGTTCATGGCTTGAGTGGTTGGGGTCTTTAATGATTTTCCGGCCCTTTTTTTCACTCCACCTAATATAGAGGTCCTGGATGGCAGGGAGCTCAGCCCCAGTATTGTACCGTGCTGTCCGCCTAACCCTTTGTGGAGCCATGCGATTGAAGGCAGTGCTATTGCATACCAAGCAGTGATGCAGGATTTGAGGGCCCATGCCAAACTTTTCCAACCTCCTGAGGGGGAAAAGGCACTGTCATGCCTTCTTCACGACTGTGTGTGTAGACCGGGAAAGATGTCAGTCTCGTCCTGACATGTTCATTTTCTAAATAGGACACTGGAGATCTAATTTCAATATTGAAACTATGTTGCAAATATTGAGTCACAGACAGCAACATTTGTACAACCCCGAATCGTTGAATCGTTGTTTTTTTAATCCTTTATTTTCCTTACAGTGACAACCGGAGAGTAGAAAAGCATCAGGCTTCTTCCGACAATCCTCATTCCTCTCACCTTGTAAATCTGTCATCAGTATGCATAACTTTTTAATATGAAAACCTGCCTCTTTTTGTCCAATTGCTCACCTGGCAGGTAGCCTAGTGGTTACAGAGTTGAGCCAGCAACTGGAGGGTTGTCTCTGACATGAAAAATCTTGTGGGAAGTGAGCTGGCAACCAAAGGGTTGCTGGTGTCAAATCCTAGATTACCTGCTGTTGTGCCCTTGAACAAGGCACTTAACCCCCCACAAAAACAGCTGCTCAGTGTGACACTCCCCTGCACCTCTCCAAAAAGCTGTATGTGTGTCTTTAGGAGCGGTTGGGTTAAAAATCATTAGTCATATTTCGTTTGTACCTGTTACGGTGCGTGAATGAGGACCCAAAAGCGAATTAACGTAAACAGAGCTTCTTTAATGACAAAACATAGGTAGGCTCAGATGGACCGGCAGATTCCGACAGGACAGGACAAGGTTGCAGCAAACATGACGATAGTCTGGTTCAGGCATGAATAACACAAACAAGAATCCGACAAAGACAGGAGCAAAAACAGAGAGAGATATAGAGGACTAATCAGAGGGAAAAAGGGAACAGGTGGGAAAAGGGGTGACGAGGTAGTTAGGAGGAGACAAGGAACAGCTGGGGGAAAGAGGGGGAGAAAGGGTAACCTAATAACGACCAGCAGAGGGAGACAGGGTGAAGGGAAAGGACAGAAACAAGACACAACATGACAATACATGACAGTACCCCCCCACTCACCGAGCGCCTCCTGGCGCACTCGAGGAGGAAACCTGGCGGCAACGGAGGAAATCCTCGATCAGCGCACGGTCCAGCACGTCCCGAGAGGGAACCCAACTCCTCTCCTCAGGACCGTACCCCTCCCAATCTACTAGGTACTGATGACCACGGCCCCGAGGACGCATGTCCAAAATCCTACGGACCCTGTAGATGGGTGCGCCCTCGACAAGGATGGGGGGGGGGGGGGGAAGACGAGCAGGGGCGCGAAGAACGGGCTTGATACAGGAGACATGGAAGACCGGGTGGACGCGACGAAGATATCGCGGAAGAAGAAGTCGAACTGCGACAGGATTAATGATCTGAGAAATACGGAACGGACCAATGAACCGCGGGGTCAACTTGCGAGAAGCGGTCTTAAGGGGAAGGTTCTGAGTGGAGAGCCAAACTCTCTGACCGCGACAATATCTAGGACTCTTAGTTCTACGCTTATTAGCAGCTCTCACAGTCTGCGCCCTATAACGGCAAAGTGCAGACCTGACCCTCTTCCAGGTGCGCTCGCAACGTTGGACAAAAGCCTGAGCGGAGGGGACGCTGGACTCGGCGAACTGAGATGAGAACAGCGGAGGCTGGTACCCGAGGCTACTCTGAAAAGGAGATAGCCCGGTCGCAGACGAAGGAAGCGAGTTGTGGGCGTATTCTGCCCAGGGGAGCTGTTCTGACCAAGACGCAGGGTTGCGAAAAGAAAGACTGCGTAAGATGCGACCAATAGTCTGATTGGCCCGTTCTGCTTGACCGTTAGACTGGGGGTGAAAGCCGGAAGAGAGACTGACGGAAGCCCCAATCAAACGGCAAAACTCCCTCCAAAATTGAGACGTGAATTGCGGACCTCTGTCCGAAACGACGTCTGACGGAAGGCCATGAATTCTGAAAACATTCTCGATGATGATTTGTGCCGTCTCTTTAGCAGAAGGAAGCTTAGCAAGGGGAATAAAATGAGCCGCCTTAGAGAACCTGTCGACAACCGTAAGAATAACAGTCTTCCCCGCTGACGAAGGCAGTCCGGTGACAAAATCTAAGGCGATGTGAGACCACGGTCGAGAGGGAATGGGAAGCGGCCTGAGACGGCCGGCAGGAGGGGAGTTACCGGACTTAGTCTGCGCGCAGACCGAACAAGCAGCCACGAAGCGACGCGTGTCATGCTCCCGGGTGGGCCACCAAAAACGCTGGCGAATGGAAGCAAGCGTACCCCGAACGCCAGGGTGGCCGGCTAACTTGGCAGAGTGAGCCCACTGAAGAACGGCCAGACGAGTAGGAACGGGAACGAAAAGAAGGTTCCTAGGACAAGCGCGCGGCGACGGAGTTTGAGTGAGTGCTTGCTTTACCTGCCTCTCAATTCCCCAGACAGTCAACCCGACAACACGCCCCTCAGGGAGAATCCCCTCGGGGTCAGTGGAGGCTACTGAAGAACTGAAGAGACGAGATAAAGCATCAGGCTTGGTGTTCTTAGAGCCCGGACGATAAGAAATCACGAACTCGAAACGAGCGAAAAACAGCGCCCAGCGCGCCTGACGCGCATTAAGTCGTTTGGCAGAACGGATGTACTCAAGGTTCCTATGGTCAGTCCAAACGACAAAAGGAACGGTCGCCCCCTCCAACCACTGTCGCCATTCGCCTAGGGCTAAGCGGATGGCGAGCAGTTCGCGGTTTCCCACATCATAGTTACGTTCCGACGGCGACAGGCGATGAGAAAAATACGCGCAAGGGTGGACCTTGTCGTCAGAGAGGGAGCGCTGAGAAAGAATGGCTCCCACGCCCACCTCTGACGCGTCAACCTCGACAACGAACTGTCTAGTGACGTCAGGTGTAACAAGGATAGGTGCGGATGTAAAACGATTCTTGAGGAGATCAAAAGCTCCCTGGGCGGAAACGGACCACTTAAAGCACGTCTTGACAGAAGTGAGGGCTGTGAGAGGAGCTGCCACCTGACCGAAATTACGGATGAAACGACGATAGAAGTTCGCGAAGCCGAGAAAGCGCTGCAGCTCGACGCGTGACTTAGGGACGGGCCAATCAATGACAGCTTGGACCTTAGCGGGATCCATCTTAATGCCTTCAGCGGAAATAACAGAACCGAGAAATGTGACGGAGGAGGCATGAAAAGAGCACTTCTCAGCCTTCACAAAAAGACAATTCTCTAAAAGGCGCTGGAGGACACGTCGAACGTGCTGAACATGAATCTGGAGTGACGGTGAAAAAATCAGGATATCGTCAAGGTAAACGAAAACAAAGATGTTCAGCATGTCTCTCAGGACATCATTGACTAATGCCTGAAAGACAGCTGGAGCGTTAGCGAGGCCGAAAGGAAGAACCCGGTATTCAAAGTGCCCTAACGGAGTGTTAAACGCCGTCTTCCACTCGTCCCCCTCCCTGATGCGCACGAGATGGTAAGCGTTACGAAGGTCCAACTTAGTGAAAAACCTGGCTCCCTGCAGGATCTCGAAGGCTGAAGACATAAGAGGAAGCGGATAACGATTCTTCACTGTTATGTCATTCAGCCCTCGATAATCTATGCAGGGGCGCAGGGACCCGTCCTTCTTCTTAACAAAAAAAAACCCCGCTCCGGCGGGAGAGGAGGAGGGGACTATGGTACCGGCGGCAAGAGCTACAGACAAATAATCTTCGAGAGCCTTACGTTCGGGAGCCGACAGAGAGTATAGTCTACCCCGGGGGGGAGTGGTTCCCGGAAGGAGATCAATACTACAATCATACGACCGGTGTGGAGGAAGAGAGGTGGCCCTGGACCGACTGAACACCGTGCGCAGATCGTGATATTCCTCCGGCACCCCTGTCAAATCACCAGGCTCCTCCTGTGAAGAAGAGACAGAGGAAACAGGAGGGATAGCAGACATTAAACATTTCACATGACAAGAGACGTTCCAGGAGAGGATAGAATTACTAGACCAATTAATGGAAGGATTATGACAAACTAGCCAGGGATGGCCCAAAACAACAGGTGTAAAAGGTGAACGAAAAATTAAAAAAGAAATGGTTTCGCTATGATTACCAGAAACAGTGAGGGTTAAAGGTAGCGTCTCACGCTGAATCCTGGGGAGAGGACTACCATCCAGGGCGAACAAGGCCGTGGACTCCCTTAACTGTCTGAGAGGAATGTCATGTTCCCGAGCCCAGGTCTCGTCCATAAAACAGCCCTCCGCCCCAGAGTCTATTAAGGCACTGCAGGAAGCTGACGAACCGGTCCAGCGTAGATGGACCGACAAGGTAGTGCAGGATCTTGAAGGAGAGACAGGAGTAGTAGCGCTCACCAGTAGCCCTCCGCTTACTGATGAGCTCTGGCTTTTACCGGACATGAAGTGACAAAATGACCAGCAGAACCGCAATAGAGACAGAGGCGGTTGGTGATTCTCCGTTCCCTCTCCTTAGTCGAGATGCGGATACCTCCCAGCTGCATAGGCTCAGCACCCGAGCCGGCAGAGGAAGATGGTAGTGATGCGGAGAGGGGGGCAACGGAGAACGCGAGCTCCTTTCCACGAGCTCGGTGACGAAGATCAACCCGTCGCTCAATGCGAATAGCGAGTTCAATCAAGGAATCCACGCTGGAAGGAACCTCCCGGGAGAGAATCTCATCCTTTACCTCTGCGCGGAGACCCTCCAGAAAACGAGCGAGCAAAGCCGGCTCGTTCCAGCCACTGGAGGCAGCAAGAGTGCGAAACTCAATAGAGTAGTCTGTTATGGATCGATTACCTTGACATAGGGAAGACAGGGCCCTGGAAGCCTCCTCCCCAAAAACAGATCGATCAAAAACCCGTATCATCTCCTCCTTAAAGTCCTGATACTGGTTAGTACACTCAGCCCTTGCCTCCCAGATTGCCGTGCCCCACTCACGAGCCCGTCCAGTAAGGAGAGATATGACGTAGGCGACACGAGCAGTGCTCCTGGAGTAAGTGTTGGGCTGGAGAGAAAACACAATATCACACTGGGTGAGGAACGAGCGGCATTCAGTGGGCTCCCCAGAGTAACACGGCGGGTTATTGATTCTGGGCTCCGGAGATTCGAAAGCCCTGGAAGTGGCCGGTGGATCGAGGCGGAGATGGTGAACCTGTTCTGTGAGGTTGGAGACTTGGGTGGCCAGGGTCTCAACGGCATGTCGAGCAGCAGACAATTCCTGCTCGTGTCTGCCTAGCATCGCTCCCTGGATCTCGACGGCTGAGTGGAGAGGATCCGAAGTCGCTGGGTCCATTCTTGGTCGGATTCTTCTGTTACGGTGCGTGAATGAGGACCCAAAAGCGAATTAACGTAAACAGAGCTTCTTTAATGACAAAACATAGGTAGGCTCAGATGGACCGGCAGATTCCGACAGGACAGGACAAGGTTGCAGCAAACATGACGATAGTCTGGTTCAGGCATGAATAACACAAACAAGAATCCGACAAAGACAGGAGCAAAAACAGAGAGAGATATTGTCATGTACTGTCATGTTGTGTCTTGTCTCTGTCCTTTCCCTTCACCCTGTCTCCCTCTGCTGGTCGTTGTTAGGTTACCTTTTCTCCCCCTCTTTCCCCCAGCTGTGCCTTGTCTCCTCCTAACCACCTCGTCACCCCTTTTCCCACCTGTTCCCTTTTTCCCTCTGATTAGGTCCCTATATCTCTCTCTGTTCCTGCTCCTGTCCTTGTCGGATTCTTGTTTGTTGTGTTTCATGCCTGAACCAGACTGTCGTCATGTTTGCTGTAACCTTGTCTTGTCCTGTCGGAATCTGCCGGTCCGTCTGAGCCTACCTATGTTTGGTAATTAAAGAAGCTCTGTTTAAGTTAATTCGCTTTTGGGTCCTCATTCACGCACCGTAACAGAAGAATCCGACCAAGAATGGACCCAGCGACTTCGGATCCTCTCCACTCAGCCGTCGGGATCCAGGGAGCGATGCTAGGCAGACACGAGCAGGAAGTGTCTGCTGCTCGACATGCCGTTGAGACCCTGGCCACCCAAGTCTCCAACCTCACAGAACAGGTTCACCATCTCCGCCTCGATCCACCGGCCACTTCCAGGGCTTTCGAATCTCCGGAGCCCAGAATCAATAACCCGCCGTGTTACTCTGGGGAGCCCACTGAATGCCGCTCGTTCCTCACCCAGTGTGATATTGTGTTTTCTCTCCAGCCCAACACTTACTCCAGGAGCACTGCTCGTGTCGCCTACGTCATATCTCTCCTTATTGGACGGGCTCGTGAGTGGGGCACGGCAATCTGGGAGGCAAGGGCTGAGTGTACTAACCAGTATCAGGACTTTAAGGAGGAGATGATACGGGTTTTTGATCGATCTGTTTTTGGGGAGGAGGCTTCCAGGGCCCTGTCTTCCCTATGTCAAGGTAATCGATCCATAACAGACTACTCTATTGAGTTTCGCACTCTTGCTGCCTCCAGTGGCTGGAACGAGCCGGCCTTGCTCGCTCGTTTTCTGGAGGGTCTCCGCGCAGAGGTAAAGGATGAGATTCTCTCCCGGGAGGTTCCTTCCAGCGTGGATTCCTTGATTGAACTCGCTATTCGCATTGAGCGACGGGTTGATCTTCGTCACCGAGCTCGTGGAAAGGAGCTCGCGTTCTCCGTTGCCCCCCTCTCCGCATCACTACCATCTTCCTCTGCCGGCTCGGGTGCTGAGCCCATGCAGCTGGGAGGTATCCGCATCTCGACTAAGGAGAGGGAACGGAGAATCACCAACCGCCTCTGTCTCTATTGCGGTTCCGCTGGTCATTTTGTCACTTCATGTCCAGTAAAAGGCCAGAGCTCGTCAGTAAGCGGAGGGCTACTGGTGAGCGCTACTACTCCTGTCTCTCCTTCAAGATCCTGCACTACCTTGTCGGTCCATCTACGCTGGACCGGTTCGTCAGCTTCCTGCAGTGCCTTAATAGACTCTGGGGCGGAGGGCTGTTTTATGGACGAGACCTGGGCTCGGGAACATGACATTCCTCTCAGACAGTTAAAGGAGCCCACGGCCTTGTTCGCCCTGGATGGTAGTCCTCTCCCCAGGATTCAGCGTGAGACGCTACCTTTAACCCTCACTGTTTCTGGTAATCATAGTGAAACCATTTCTTTTTTAATTTTTCGTTCACCTTTTACACCTGTTGTTTTGGGCCATCCCTGGCTAGTTTGTCATAATCCTTCCATTAATTGGTCTAGTAATTCTATCCTCTCCTGGAACGTCTCTTGTCATGTGAAATGTTTAATGTCTGCTATCCCTCCTGTTTCCTCTGTCTCTTCTTCACAGGAGGAGCCTGGTGATTTGACAGGGGTGCCGGAGGAATATCACGATCTGCGCACGGTGTTCAGTCGGTCCAGGGCCACCTCTCTTCCTCCACACCGGTCGTATGATTGTAGTATTGATCTCCTTCCGGGAACCACCCCCCCCCCCGGGGTAGACTATACTCTCTGTCGGCTCCCGAACGTAAGGCTCTCGAAGATTATTTGTCTGTAGCTCTTGACGCCGGTACCATAGTCCCCTCCTCCTCTCCCGCCGGAGCGGGGTTTTTTTTTGTCAAGAAGAAGGACGGGTCTCTGCGCCCCTGCATAGATTATCGAGGGCTGAATGACATAACAGTGAAGAATCGTTATCCGCTTCCTCTTATGTCTTCAGCCTTCGAGATCCTGCAGGGAGCCAGGTTTTTCACTAAGTTGGACCTTCGTAACGCTTACCATCTCGTGCGCATCAGGGAGGGGGACGAGTGGAAGACGGCGTTTAACACTCCGTTAGGGCACTTTGAATACCGGGTTCTTCCTTTCGGCCTCGCTAACGCTCCAGCTGTCTTTCAGGCATTAGTCAATGATGTCCTGAGAGACATGCTGAACATCTTTGTTTTCGTTTACCTTGACGATATCCTGATTTTTTCACCGTCACTCCAGATTCATGTTCAGCACGTTCGACGTGTCCTCCAGCGCCTTTTAGAGAATTGTCTTTTTGTGAAAATGTTACACTATGATGTGGGTAACCGCGAACTGCTCGCCATCCGGTTAGCCCTAGGCGAATGGCGACAGTGGTTGGAGGGGGCGACCGTTCCTTTTGTCGTTTGGACTGACCATAGGAACCTTGAGTACATCCGTTCTGCCAAACGACTTAATGCGCGTCAGGCGCGTTGGGCGCTGTTTTTCGCTCGTTTCGAGTTCGTGATTTCTTATCGTCCGGGCTCTAAGAACACCAAGCCTGATGCTTTGTCTCGTCTCTTCAGTTCTTCAGTAGCCTCCACTGACCCCGAGGGGATTTTCCCTGAGGGGCGTGTTGTCGGGTTGACTGTCTGGGGAATTGAGAGGCAGGTAAAGCAAGCGCTCACTCACACTCCGTCGCCGCGCGCTTGTCCTAGGAACCTTCTTTTCGTTCCCGTTCCTACTCGTCTGGCCGTTCTTCAGTGGGCTCACTCTGCCAAGTTAGCCGGCCACCCTGGTGTTCGGGGTACGCTTGCTTCCATTCGCCAGCGTTTTTGGTGGCCCACCCGGGAGCATGACACGCGTCGTTTCGTGGCTGCTTGTTCGGTCTGCGCGCAGACTAAGTCCGGTAACTCTCCTCCTGCCGGCCGTCTCAGGCCGCTTCCTATTCCCTCTCGACCGTGGTCTCACATCGCCTTAGATTTTGTCACCGGACTGCCTTCGTCAGCGGGGAAGACTGTTATTCTTACGGTTGTCGATAGGTTCTCTAAGGCGGCTCATTTCATTCCCCTTGCTAAGCTTCCTTCTGCTAAAGAGACGGCACAAATCATCATCGAGAATGTTTTCAGAATTCATGGCCTTCCGTCAGACGTCGTTTCGGACAGAGGTCCGCAATTCACGTCTCAATTTTGGAGGGAGTTTTGCCGTTTGATTGGGGCTTCCGTCAGTCTCTCTTCCGGCTTTCACCCCCAGTCTAACGGTCAAGCAGAACGGGCCAATCAGACTATTGGTCGCATCTTACGCAGTCTTTCTTTTCGCAACCCTGCGTCTTGGTCAGAACAGCTCCCCTGGGCAGAATACGCCCACAACTCGCTTCCTTCGTCTGCGACCGGGCTATCTCCCTTTCAGAGTAGCCTCGGGTACCAGCCTCCGCTGTTCTCATCTCAGTTCGCCGAGTCCAGCGTCCCCTCCGCTCAGGCTTTTGTCCAACGTTGCGAGCGCACCTGGAAGAGGGTCAGGTCTGCACTTTGCCGTTATAGGACGCAGACTGTGAGGGCTGCTAATAAGCGTAGAACTAAGAGTCCTAGATATTGTCGCGGTCAGAGAGTTTGGCTCTCCACTCAGAACCTTCCCCTTAAGACGGCTTCTCGCAAGTTGACCCCGCGGTTCATTGGTCCGTTCCGTATTTCTCGGGTCATTAATCCTGTCGCAGTTCGACTTCTTCTTCCGCGATACCTTCGTCGCGTCCACCCGGTCTTCCATGTCTCCTGCATCAAGCCCGTCCTTCGCGCCCCCGCTCGTCTCCCCCCCCCCCCCATCCTTGTCGAGGGCGCACCCATCTACAGGGTCCGTAGAATTTTGGACATGCGTCCTCGGGGCCGTGGTCACCAGTACCTCGTAGATTGGGAGGGGTACGGTCCTGAGGAGAGGAGTTGGGTTCCCTCTCGGGACGTGCTGGACCGTGCGCTGATCGAGGATTTCCTCCGTTGCCGCCAGGTTTCCTCCTCGAGTGCGCCAGGAGGCGCTCGGTGAGTGGGGGGGTACTGTCATGTACTGTCATGTTGTGTCTTGTCTCTGTCCTTTCCCTTCACCCTGTCTCCCTCTGCTGGTCGTTGTTAGGTTACCTTTTCTCCCCCTCTTTCCCCCAGCTGTGCCTTGTCTCCTCCTAACCACCTCGTCACCCCTTTTCCCACCTGTTCCCTTTTTCCCTCTGATTAGGTCCCTATATCTCTCTCTGTTCCTGCTCCTGTCCTTGTCGGATTCTTGTTTGTTGTGTTTCATGCCTGAACCAGACTGTCGTCATGTTTGCTGTAACCTTGTCTTGTCCTGTCGGAATCTGCCGGTCCGTCTGAGCCTACCTATGTTTGGTAATTAAAGAAGCTCTGTTTAAGTTAATTCGCTTTTGGGTCCTCATTCACGCACCGTAACAGATATAGAGGACTAATCAGAGGGAAAAAGGGAACAGGTGGGAAAAGGGGTGACGAGGTAGTTAGGAGGAGACAAGGAACAGCTGGGGGAAAGAGGGGGAGAAAGGGTAACCTAATAACGACCAGCAGAGGGAGACAGGGTGAAGGGAAAGGACAGAAACAAGACACAACATGACAATACATGACAGTACCTTGTGTACAATTGACAAATAAAGTTATCTTATTCTGACAATACTTGTTCCTCTCACCCTATAAATCTATCATCATCCATAACTTTTTAATATTAAAACCAGTATCCTTTTGTCAAACCGCTCACCCTTGTCAGGATTTGAACTTGTAGAAGGGTAAATGTGTTAAGCCTAAACACCACAGAAGTTAAATCTTGTTTATCTGAAATAATAGAAATGGCTTATTCTATACATTTAACATAAAGTTCACATTGAAAATGTAATGTTAGCTAAGTTGTTTTGATTGTAAATCAAGGAAGTAATTGAAGTAACAGAATTGGAGGAAGATGTGAGAATGACAAATATACTCTAATTGTTGAAAGGCACTTCCATCACACATAAAACCAAATATAAAACAGTTCATCATATAACATTATTACACCACTACATATCTACAATACAAAATGTATACCACCATACAACAATATAATGTACGTGTGTGTAGAGTGCATTTGCTGGTGTTTGTGTCTGTACCTGTGTGTGTGTCTCGTCACAGTATCTGCTGTTCCATAAGGTGTTTTTTTAACCTGATTCTACTGCGTGCATCAGTTACCTGATGTGGAATAAAATTCCATGTAGTTATGGCTCTATGTAGTACTGTGCTCCTCTCATAGTCTGTTCTGGACTTGGGGATTGTGAATAGACCTGGTGGCATGTCTTGTGTGGTATGCATGGGTGTCCGATCTGTGTGCTCATAGTTTAAACAGACACTTTGGTGAATTCAGCATATCAACACTTCTTACAAAAACAAGTAGTGATGAAGTCAATCTCGCCTCCATTTTGAGCCTTGAGAGATATGCATATCATTAATGTTACTTCTAGTCTCTGCTAGGTAAAGCCCCGTCGGCCCGAGAATTTAACCCTGTGGCACACCCATAGAGACTGTCAGAGGTCCGGACAACAGGCCCTCCGATTTGACACACTGAACTCTATCAGAGAAGTAGTTGGTAAACCAGGCGAGGCAATCATTTGAGAAACCAAGGCTGTCGAGTCTGCCAATAAGAATGTTGTGATTGACAGAGTCGAAAGCCTTGGCCAGGTCGATGAATACGGCTGCACAGTAATGTCTCTTATCGATGGCGGTTATGATGTCGTTTAGAACCTTGAGCGTGGCTGAGGTGCACCCATTGCAAGCTCTGAAACCAGATTGCATAGTGGAGAAGGTATGGTGGGATACAAAATGGTCACAAAATGGTTTGTTAACTTGCCTTTCGAAGACCTTAGAAAGACAGGGTAGGATAGATATAGGTCTGTAGCAGTTTGGGTCTAGAGTGTCACCCACTTTGAAGAGGGGGATGACCGCGGCAGCTTTCCAATCTTTGGGAATCTCAGACGATACGAAAGAGAGGTTGAACAGGCTAGTAATAGGGGTTGCAACACTTTCGGCAGATCATTTTAGAAAGAGAGGGTCCAGATTGTCTAGCCCAGCTGATTTGTAGGGGTCCAGATTTTGCAGCTCTTTCAGAACATCAGCTATCTGGATTTGGGTAAAGGGGAAATGGTGGGGGCTTTGGCGGGTTGCTGTGGAGGGTGCCGGGCAGTTGACCGGGGTAGGGGTAGCCATGTGGAAAGCATGGCCAGCTGTAGAGAAATGCTTATTGAAATTCTCAATTATAGTGGATTTATCAGTGGTGACAGTGTTTCCTAGCCTCAGAGCAGTGGGCAGCTTGGAGGTGCTCTTATTCTCCATGGAATGTACAGAACTGTCCCAGAACTTTTTTGAGTTAGTACTACAGGATGCAAATTTCTGTTTGAAAAAGCTTGCCTTAGCTTTTCTAACTGCCTGTGTATATTTGTTCCTAACTTCCCTGAAAAGTTGCATATCAAGGGGGCTATTCGATGCTAATGCAGAACGTCACAGGATGTTTTTGTGCTGGTCAAGGGCAGACAGGTCTGGAGTGAACCAAGCACGATATCTATTCCTAGTACTACATTTTTTGAAGGGCATGCTTATTGATTTTAAGATGGTGAGGAAGGCACTTTTAAAGAATAGCCAGGCATCCTCTACTGACGGTATGAGGTCAATGTCATTCCAGGATACCCCGGCCAGGTCGATTAGAAAGGCCTGCTCGCAGAAGTGTTTCAGGGAGCGTTTGACAGTGTTGAGGGGTGGTCGTTTGGTCGCAGACCCATTACGGATGCAGGCAATGAGGCAGTGATCGCCGAGATCTTGATTGAAAACAGCAGAGGTGTATTTGGAGGGCGAATTAGTTAGGATGACATCTATGAGGGTGCCCGTATTTACTGATTTGGGGTTGTACCTGGTAGGTTCATTGATAATTTGTGTGAGATTGAGGGCATCAAGCTTAGTTTGTAGGATGGCCGGGGTGTTAAGCATGTCCCAGTTTAGGTCACCTAGTACCACGAGCTCAGAAGATAGATGGGGGGCAATCAATACACATATGGTATCGAGGGCACAGCTAGGGGCAGAGGGAGGTCTATAGCAAGCGGCAACAGTGAGAGACTTGTTTCTGGAAAGGTGAATTTTTAGAAGTAGAAGCTCAAATTGTTTGGGTACAGACTTAGATAGTAATACAGAACTCTGCAGGCTATCTTTGCAGTAGATTGCAACACCGCCCCCTTTGGCAGTTCTATCTTGGCGGAAAACGTTATAGTAAGCAATGGAGATTTCAGGGTTTTTGGTGGTTTTCCTAAGCCAGGATTCAGACACGGCTAAGACATCTGGGTTGGCAGAGTGTGCTAAAGAAGTGAGTAAAACAAACTTAGGGAGTAGGCTTCTAATGTTAACATGCATGAAACCAAGGCTTTTATGTTAACAGAAGTCAACAAATGAGAGCACCTGGGGGGTGGGAGTGGAGCTTGGCACTGCAGGACCTGGATTAACCTCCACATCACCAGAGGAACAGAGGAGAAGTAGGATAAGGTTAAGGCTAAAGACTATATGAACTGGCCGTCTAACACTTTCAGAACATAGAGTAAAAGGAGCAGGTTTCTGGGCATGATAGCATAGATTCAAGGCATAGTGTACAGACAAAGGTAAGGTAGGATGTGAGTACATTGGAGGTAAACCTAGGCATTGAGTAATGAAGAGAGAGATATAGTCTCTAGAGATGTTTAAACCAGGTGATGTCATCGCATATGTAGGAGGTGGAACAACATGGTTGGCTAAGGCATATTGAGCAGGGCTAGAGGCTCTACAGTGAAATAAGACAGTAATCACTAACCAGGACAGTAATGGGCAAGGCATATTGATATTAGAGAGAGGCATGCGTAGTCAAGTGAACATATGGGCCCAGTGAGTGGTTGGGCTGGCTGGGGACACGGTGATTCAGACAGTTAGCAGGCAGATGGTAACAAGCTAGCAGCTAGTAGACCGGGGCAAGCTAGCAGTTAGCAGGCTGGGTTAGCAAGTAAGCAGTTAGAATGGGCTAGCAGTTACAGACCGGGCAGGTAAGCTAGCAGTTAGCAGGCCGGGGGCCGGCAGCTAGCAGTTAGTAGACCGGGGCAAGCTAGCAGTTAGCAGGCCGGGTTAGCAAGCAGTTAGCAGGGGCTAGCAGTTAGCAGACCAGGTTAGCAACCAAGCAGTTAGCAAGGGCTAGCAGTTAGCAGACTGGGCAGGCAAGCTAGCAGTTAGCAGACCGGGTTAGCAAACAGACAGATAGCAGGGGCTAGAAAGTTAGCCTTTCGGGGACGTCACGATGGGGGTAGGTCTGTTTTTGCCTCTTCGTGCGGTGACGTCGATAGACCAGTCGTGGAATTAGTAGGGTTCCAAGTAGCTCTAGGTAGCTAGCATAGCTGGTTAGCATAATGGGCCTTCAGCGGGTGTCACGCCTGAGTGGACTGCGAAGGAGGTGCTAATGAACATTGTTCAGTGCCTCTGTGTTCAGTTTCTTCAAAAGGTAATGGTATTGTGAGCTTCCGTAGTTTCCCGGTCGATGTAGAGCTCAGAAAAAGGTGGTTGGTGGCAGTACGTCGTGACAACAGCTACAATAGCAGCTAAATCATGTCTAGTGCTACTTGATGCTTAGAGAAGATGGGCAATAATAGTAATGAGCTTTTTTGGTATTCAAATAGTCTGGGTCTGTCTTTAGGTTTTGCAAACTACACCCACCTGATGGCCTTCTGGCACTTGATTGAGCGGGCAGCAGAGACCAGGTTTATAAGAGTCACAAGCACCAATCCATCTGAAACAAGTGTTACTCGAAGAAAACCAGTAAGGGACAACTTCATTAAATACAGTACTTAATAGAGAATATTATTTGATCTTACTGTAATTGTTAAACATGATTTACTTTTTGTGTTATGGACAATATATTGTACTAAAATGGTTTTCTTTATGTTCAGACACGGCCATCAATCAACAATTTCTTCTTGTTTTTGACTCATCTGTCGCTGGGTCTGAAGCCGAATGGTTTGGCCCATCGGTTCAGCATCCACCAATCGTCTCTTGTGTCATCATTGTATGCTGAATCTGTGAGTGACAAGGAGATCTTCAAGCAGTCTGGAATTATTTCCTTACTCACCTGACATGGCCATTATGGTGGATGAGGGCTTTCTCGTAGATGACATTGTTCCGTGCAAGGTCTACCGGCCAGCCTTTCTGTCAAGACGCACACAGATGCCAGCGCATGAGGTTAGGGAGACCCAATCCATTGCCAGGCTGAGAGTGCTTGTTGAAAGAATGATCCGCTGAGTAAAGGAACACAAGCTGTTTGACACGGTCATCCCCCTAACAATCTCAGGCAGCATCAACCAATTATTTGTAGTGGCATGCCTGTTGGTCAACTATCAAAATGGACCTTTTGTCAGTGCATGGGCCAGGCCAGTGTAAATGTACATGTGTTTATTTACTAGCAGAAAAATAATAATTTGTTTATATATGACATGTATCAATAATGTGTGTGGAGCTTGTATTGGCTGTAATTAGGCAAGGAGTTGGGGGAGGGAAAGATATCAAGTAAACACAGAATATCCAGAATGCAAGATTGAATACAATGTTAGAGATGTGTAATTGATTAACTGAACTGTTGAACATTTGCTGAAATATTTGTTTTAAACAAATCTATTCCACTGTAGTTTTCTTCACAAGAACATCAATACTTATTTTTCATGATACCACTAAACTTGACACCCATGCAGGGGATCCATTCAGGTGCGAGATAGACACTTCTGCAAGTAATGGTAAAAATAAGTGGTCAACCTTCTCTCTTATAGTTTTTGAAACCTGTAGATCTTGATATATCCTTTCAACTAGGATGTGCTCCTGTGCACAGATGATAAAGTCACACCAGCTACAACCTGTGAGAAGGATTTGACCTTGCACCTGCCAGAAGTAAGCATGAGATCTCTTCAACATCTCCATTCTGTATCTTCAGGTAAGGACTTCAGCTCTCTATTCTGTATCTTCAGGTAAGGACTTCAGCTCTCCATTCTGTATATTCAGGTAAGGACTTCAGCTCTCCATTCTGTATTTTCAGGTAAGGACTTCAGCTCTCCATTCTGTATCTTCAGGTAAGCACATCAGCTCTCCATTCTGTATCCTCAGATAAGGACATCAGCTCTCCATTCTGTATCCTCAGATAAGGACATCAGCTCTCCATTCTGTATCCTCAGATAAGGACATCAGCTCTCCATTCTGTATCCTCAGATAAGGATATCAGCTCTCCATTCTGTATCCTCAGATAAGGACATCAGCTCTCCATTCTGTATCCTCAGATAAGGACATCAGCTCTCCATTCTGTATCCTCAGATAAGGACATCAGCTCTCCATTCTGTATCCTCAGGTAAGGACTTCAGCTCTCCATTCTGTATATTCAGGTAAGGACTTCAGCTCTCCATTCTGTATCTTTAGGTAAAGACTTCAGCTCTCCATTCTGTATCTTCAGGTGAGGGCAGTCAACATAACTTGGTACATTTGGGTACCTGACCTCTGAGAGTCCAAAGTGAGGTTGCACACTGGGATCAAATGTGATGCCGTCTGGAGAGGATCCTAACCACGGGGAATCTGGCTGCACTACGAAGCCACACGGAAAGAAGTTAACATTCTTCAGTGTGCAGTACTCCTGTACATCCGCTAGCCCCCTCTTTATCTCTTGGTCTGCATACCAGGCATGTATCCATTGAGTGGTTTGTAGAGAGAACTTCTGTAAAACATTTTCAAATCAAATCAAATGTATTTATATAGCCCTTCTTACATCAGCTGATATCTCAAAGTGCTGTACAGAAACCCAGCCCAAAACCCCAAACAGCAAGCAATGCAGGTGTAGAAGCACGGTGGCTAGGAAAAACTCCCTAGAAAGGCCAAAACCTAGGAAGAAACCTAGAGAGGAACCAGGTTATGAGGGGTGGCCAGTCCTCTTCTGGCTGTGCCGGGTAGAGATTATAACAGAACATGACCAAGATGTTAAAATGTTCATAAATGACCAGCATGGTCAAATAATAATAATCACAGTAGTTGCCAAGGGTGCAGCAAGTCAGCACCTCAGGAGTAAATGTCAGTTGGCTTTTCATAGCCGATCATTAAGAGTATCTTTACCACTCCTGTCTCTAGAGACTTGAAAACAGCAGGTCTGGGACAGGTAGCACGTCCGGTGAACAGGTCAGGGTTCCGTAGCCGCAGGCAGAACAGTTGAAACTGGAGCAGCAGCACGGCCAGGTGGACTGGGGACAGCAAGGAGTCATCATGCCAGGTAGTCCTGAGGCATGGTCCTAGGGCTCAGGTCCTCAGAGAGAGAGAGAAAGAAAGAGAGAATTAGAGAGAGCATACTTAAATTCACACAGGACACCGGATAAGACAGGAGAAGTACTCCAGGTATACCAAACTGACCCTAGCCCCCCGACACATAAACTACTGCAGCATAAATACTGGAGGCTGAGACAGGATGGGTCAGGAACACTGTGGCCCCATCCGATGATAGCCCCGGACAGGGCCAAACAGGAAGGATATAACCCCACCCACTTTTCCAAAGCACAGCCCCCACACCACTAGAGGGATATCTTCAACCACCAACTTACCATCCCGAGACAAGGCTGAGTATAGCCCGCAAAGATCTCCGCCAAGGCACAACCCAAGGGAGGGCGCCAACCCATTTTAAAACCTTAAAATCAGGTTGGAGAGATTACTATGACAAAGACTCATGTAACTTGTCCAGAAACAGCACAAACCTGAAAGTTCAAATAAAATTGATTAAAATATACAGATTTATAGATTATTATATATTTCTCCCCAGTCTTTGTCCTATACATTTTTCATTACTTCGTAAAGACGCCACTGTTTAGGCTTATCATCTGGAAACAAAAAATCACAAGAAAATGTTTTCTAAAATTTTTTCATTCTAGGAACCTCCAACTTACCTTATTCCATCAGCACACGAGTTAGTAGGCTTACAGAACTCTATCCCATCAACCGGACCTGGCTTCACACCCTAATTAACAAGGATTTACTATTACATAGGCTGAATACTTTTCAGGTGCATTTTTTACGGATATTGATAGACTCACAAGTGTTCATGGCTTGTGCCAACACTGTTCTGTGTCTGTGCAGCTGTGAACTGGTGGTGCAGCAGGAATGTTTAGTTGAGAGTAGTGCGCTGTCTGGTAAAGAAGGGACACCAGATGAATGCACATAGCACTTCCTGCAACACAGGAGCAGTGGCTTTGGACCACTATCACTGGTATGGAGTGCTTTAACACCATCTGTGAAGTGAAGATAAGTGTTATGAAAGACTGAAGTGAGAAACAAGAATGATGCGGCCCATAAATAACAATAAACATAGTAGTGTCTAGTCTTCTTAACTAGGAGCTCATTTAACTATACAGGAATACATTGTGTTTCAGTAACAAAACTACCAAACACTGCATCAACAGATCTTTACCAAATAACCTGTTAAGTGGGCAATTCTAAATTGGGATTGGGACCCATCATTAATATCTATCTATTGATAAGATTAAACGTTGACACTGTCTCCAACACACCATGATGACAGTATCTCACAGGAGATGTTCTAAGGTTTGCTAGTAGCTATCTATAACCTTTCCCTCTTCCTCATGGACCTGTGACAGGCAGCCCTCACGGTGATCTCCCCTGTCAATGTATCTTTAGTTACTGTGTACAATGGAAGACATGAATAACAGCGAGCAAATATAGCTAGCAAGCATCATTTTTAAGCAAGCTAATGAAAATACACACATTCTCAGGTAGATTCTGTCAACATTACATCATTTTACGAAGTAACTAGCTAACTACAGTTACTGGTTAAATTAGCTGGCTAGCTAATATGATTGTAGCTAGGTATATCTGTCACTGACTCACCTTCATAGTTGTCTATGTAGCTTCCTATATACATCTTGAACCACTTTTCGTTCTTGCTAGCTGGAGTCTCGGAGGCTGATTTAGCAATTCGATGTACATAATTAATATTAATTTGAGGCAAATCCTGAAGACACCTAGTAAAAAACTGCGACATAGTGGTAGTAATGTTATATTGTCGATAACAACTAGACTTTTGTTATATAGTTTGCGCCACCGGAAATGACCACAACGGTAGGAAGTTGTGCTTTGAATGTTCGGTCATGGAATGTGCATAAGGGCTATAGTAATTTTCCAAACTCCCTCTTTGTGGCACCTGACCACACGACTGAACAGTAGATCTTGAGTAATAGGTAGGTCATTGTGACAACAGTTATGAGTGCAGGCACTGCTAGGATTCAATACCAGGGTCTCATGTTGCACCAGCTGAGCCTGACACATCTGCAATGCAGGTTGTCAAGCCTGCTCTTTAGAGGAAGTGGATGGCAGTTTGCAAAGTGAGGTAATGCTTCACCGAATAAATAGTTTGCCCAACATTTCCCTCGAACCCACACCTCTCATATTAGAAGTCTCATGCTCCACTGACCAAGCTAACCAGGATGCTCAATCACAAGCTGGCGTTGGACCAAATATCGTACAACCATCTTTGTGCAATCATTGGTGATCAGCATTCTGTTTTCTATGGAGCCTGTGGCGCAATCGGTTAGCACATGGTACATATACAGCGATATGCAGCAGAGCTATGCCGAGGTTATGAGAAGCCTCACCAGGAACAATGAATTTTCTTGAACCCTCTGCCTGTATATTTCTTGTCCAAAAAAGGAACACTTTCCACTTTATTTAGGAGGACGTTTCCCGAGTAATAGGTAGGTAATTGTGACAACAGTTATGAGTGCAGACACTGCTAGGATTCAAACCCAATCCAGAAAAGGAAACTTTTTAACCCTTTGAGCTAACTCTCAGTTCAGGACACACCACCTTGCGAAACATGTGCCAGTCTTCAATCCTGTAGTCCACTCCTAACTCCTAGAACAAACTCCTATTTGTTCTTAACTGACTTGCCTAGTTAAATAAAGGTAAAATTAAAAAAAAGGTTTCACTCTACAGGATGGGTAATCAAACATATACCCCCATAATTGTTCATTAGACATCAACCCTGGATCTTTCAGTACAGTTGTGTTCTATACACATTTAGAAAACACTTTTTAGGCACCTGATATATTGCTGATTTATACTCACACCTTTATCTATGTTTTAGGCGTTGTCTTGCTTCCGAGGTTAAGGTCGTCACGGGCTTATCAGTATCACTTAACAAATCAACGTTTTCTTTCTTCCTTCTTTACAGTCTTCTGTGGTTTATCTTAAGGTTTCTTGTCTCTTGTAGTGTTCACAGCTCTTACTAATACTCAGGCATACCTACCCTGGAAATTAGTTTTTCATATACAAGCTCCCTAAACAGCTGAGCCATAAGTCTAATACAACATTTCCAAACTGTTACTGTCTGGTTCTCAGAGATTCATGAGGTCACCATCTTGTCGGAGAGAGCATGCGTCAAACACATTGTAGAAAGATTTTATGTGGGACTTTTCCCCAACCTCTCCGAGAAAAAGATTGAGCTTTTAAAAACTACAGACATAATTTCAACCAGATTTTTATTGTACTTTATAGATTTGTCAGTAAAGTTTTTTGATTGAGAGTGTCTTCCCATATGGTGTAGCGGTTAGAATTACAGGTTTTCCCCCAGGAACCCTGACTTCAACACGTGGTATGGGAAACAACATCTTGTAATTTGGCATGCACTTGTGTAACAACATATTTTAACTGGCAGCAGTTTCACACAACACAACAATATTCCCTCAGCAACAGGAAATGTGACATGTTATGTAGATTCAAATTATACAAGGCATTTTAAACATTGAATACACTTCATGGCTGCATTTCTTGCTCTGCAGTAAAATTCATGCAACAACAGGAGGATCAAATTAAGATTTGCATCTGTAACAGAAATCCCAAGGAACCTTGTCTGTGACAGAAGCTATGACTGTGTACACTGGCCTAGGTGTGTCCTGACTTCAGCTTGGCTGTGCGGCCAGTGGCGCAATGGATAACGTGTCTGATAACAGGTCAGAAGATTGAATATTTGACTCCTGTTTGGCTCAAAACTAGATTTATTTGACCAAAATCAAGCTGGGAAAAATACTGTATACTTTTCATTGTGTCTGGCAGTTCTCGATTCAAACACATTTTAGACTGATTTTATATGGGACTTTTCTCCAACATCTCTGAGAAAAAAGATGGAGCTTGTAATACAACAAGCATCATTTCAACGTTTATGGATTTGTCTGTGATGTTTTTTTAAGTAACTGTCTTCCCATATGGTCTGGCGTTTAGGATTCCTGGTTTTCGCCCGGGTTGAACTCCCAGTATGGGAAAGAACATCTTGTCATTTGGGATGCACTTGTGTAAGAACAGATACCACATTTTAACTGGCAGCAGAATCACACAACACAACAATATTCCCTCAGCAACAGCAAATGTGACATGTTTTGTAGATTCATAATTTACAAGACTTTTTAAACATTGAATACACTTCAAGTTTGCATTTCTTGCTCTGCAGTAAAATTCAAACAACAACAGGAGGATCAAATTAAGATATGCATCTGAAACAGAAAACCAAGGAACCTTGTTGTTGACAGACGCAATGACTGTGTACACTGGTCCAGCTGTGACCTGACTTCAGCTTAGACGTGGGGCCAGTGGCGCAATGGATAACGTGTCTGTCTACGGGTCAGAAGATTCTAGGTTTGACTCCTGGCTGGCTCGATACTTAATTTAATAGATTGAAATCAAGCCGGGATTGATACTGTATACTTTTCAGTGCTTCTGGCTGTTCTCACTTCAAACTCATTTTAGACTGATTTCATCTGGACATTCCCCAACATCTCAGTGAAAAAAAGATGTAGCTTTTAATCCAACAGGCATAATGTCAACATTTAAAGATTTGTCTGTGATGTGTATTTTAAGTATGTGTCTTCCCATATGGTCTAGCGGTTAGGATTCCTGGTTTTCATCCAGGTGGCTGGGGTTCAACTCCCGATATAGGAATGAATGTCTTGTCGTTTGGGATGCACTTGTGTAACAACAGATACTGCATTTTAACTGGCAGCAGTTTCACACAACACAACAATATTCCCTCAGCAACAGGAAATGTGACATGTTATGTAGATTCAAATTATACAAGGCTTTTTAAACGTTGAATACACTTCATGGCTGCATTTCTTGCTCTGCAGTAAAATTCATGCAACAACAGGAAGATCAAATTAAGATTTGCATCTGTAACAGAAATCCCAAGGAACCTTGTCGGTGACAGAAGCTATGACTGTGTACACTGGCCTAGGTGTGTCCTGACTTCAGCTTGGCTGTGCGGCCACTGGCGCAATGGATAACGTGTCTGATAACAGGTCAGAAGATTGAATATTTGACTCCTGTTTGGCTCAAAACTATATTTATTTGACCAAAATCAAGCTGGGAAAAATACTGTATACTTTTCATTGTGTCTGGCAGTTCTCGATTCAAACACATTTAGACTGATTTTATATGGGACTTTTCTCCAACATCTCTCAGAAAAAAAGATGGAGCTTGTAATTACAACAAGCATAATTTCAACGTTTATGGATTTGTCTGTGATGTTTTTTTTAAGTAACTGTCTTCCCATATGGTCTGGCGTTTAGGATTCCTGGTTTTCGCCCGGGTTGAACTCCCAGTATGGGAAAGAACATCTTGTCATTTGGGATGCACTTGTGTAAGAACAGATACCACATTTTAACTGGCAGCAGAATCACACAACACAACAATATTCCCTGAGCAACAGCAAATGTGACATGTTTTGTAGATTCATAATTTACAAGACTTTTTAAACATTGAATACACTTCAAGTTTGCATTTCTTGCTCTGCAGTAAAATTCATGCAACAACAGGAGGATCAAATTAAGATATGCATCTGAAACAGAAAACCAAGGAACCTTGTTGTTGACAGACGCAATGACTGTGTACACTGGTCTAGCTGTGACCTGACTTCAGCTTAGACGTGGGGCCAGTGGCGCAATGGATGACGTGTCTGACTACGGATCAGAAGATTCTAGGTTCGACTCCTGGCTGGCTTGATATTTAATTTAATTGATTGAAATCAAGCCGGGATTGATACTGAATACTTTTCAGCTCTTCTGGCTGTTCTCACTTCAAACTCATTTTAGACTGATTTCATCTGGACATTCCCCAACATCTCAGAGAAAAAAAGATGTAGCTTTTAATCCAACAGGCATAATGTCAACATTTAAAGATTTGTCTGTGATGTGTATTTTAAGTATGTGTCTTCCCATATGTTCTAGCGGTTAGGATTCCTGGTTTTCACCCAGGTGTCCCGGGTTCAACTCCCGGTATGGGTAAGATTATCTTGTCATTTGGGATGCACTTGTGTAACAACAGATACTGCATTTTAACTGGCAGCTGTTTCACACAACACAACAATATTCCCTCAGCAACAGGAAATGTGACATGTTATGTAGATTCAAATTATACAAGGCTTTTTACACGTTGAATACACTTCATGGCTGCATTTCTTGCTCTGCAGTAAAATTCATGCAACAACAGGAGGATCAAATTAAGATTTGCATCTGTAACAGAAATCCCAAGGAACCTTGTCGGTGACAGAAGCTATGACTGTGTACACTGGCCTAGGTGTGTCCTGACTTCAGCTTGGCTGTGCGGCCAGTGGCGCAATGGATAACGTGTCTGATAACAGGTCAGAAGATTGAATATTTGACTCCTGTTTGGCTCAAAACTATATTTATTTGACCAAAATCAAGCTGGGAAAAATACTGTATACTTTTCATTGTGTCTGGCAGTTCTCGATTCAAACACATTTTAGACTGATTTTATATGGGACTTTTCTCCAACATCTCTCAGAAAAAAGATGGAGCTTGTAATTACAACAAGCATAATTTCAACGTTTATGGATTTGTCTGTGATGTTTTTTTTAAGTAACTGTCTTCCCATATGGTCTGGCGTTTAGGATTCCTGGTTTTCGCCCGGGTTGAACTCCCAGTATGGGAAAGAACATCTTGTCATTTGGGATGCACTTGTGTAAGAACAGATACCACATTTTAACTGGCAGCAGAATCACACAACACAACAATATTCCCTGAGCAACAGCAAATGTGACATGTTTTGTAGATTCATAATTTACAAGACTTTTTAAACATTGAATACACTTCAAGTTTGCATTTCTTGCTCTGCAGTAAAATTCATGCAACAACAGGAGGATCAAATGAAGATATGCATCTGAAACAGAAAACCAAGGAACCTTGTTGTTGACAGACGCAATGACTGTGTACACTGGTCTAGCTGTGACCTGACTTCAGCTTAGACGTGGGGCCAGTGGCGCAATGGATGACGTGTCTGACTACGGATCAGAAGATTCTAGGTTCGACTCCTGGCTGGCTTGATATTTAATTTAATTGATTGAAATCAAGCCGGGATTGATACTGAATACTTTTCAGTGCTTCTGGCTGTTCTCACTTCAAACTCATTTTAGACTGATTTCATCTGGACATTCCCCAACATCTCAGAGAAAAAAAGATGTAGCTTTTAATCCAACAGGCATAATGTCAACATTTAAAGATTTGTCTGTGATGTGTATTTTAAGTATGTGTCTTCCCATATGGTCTAGCGGTTAGGATTCCTGGTTTTCACCCAGGTGGCCCGGGTTCAACTCCCGGTATGGGAAAGAATATCTTGTTGTTTGGGATGCACTTGTGTAACAACAGATACTGCATTTTAACTGGCAGCAGTTTCACACAACACAACAATATTCCCTCAGCAACAGGAAATGTGACATGTTATGTAGATTCAAATTATACAAGTCTTTTAAA